>NW_025764515.1:0-76181 GCF_021365365.1 Ilyonectria robusta
CCGCTTGCACATCCTCCAGTTGCTGGGATATGATAGGTAGCTTCTCTTCCAGCTCTCGAATATGAACCGATATTTCAGCTTCTATTCTTCCAGCCGTCTCGTTAACAGCGCGGAGGTTAAGACTGTTAGAGTTCTTGTTTTAGCTGGGCAAGAATGATGAGAGGGACATCATCGCTTACAAGTTTGCCACAGAGATAGCCATGTTCAATGTCAACTTATTAGCCGCAAGGCTGTTCCTTAGTGCCTCAATCTCATCCTTCATAAAGGAGAATTCAATCTTTCGCCATTGCGAGATCTTTCCGGACCCATCGCGGGGATTGTAGAGCGCCAGGGCTTTACTAATGTCCTTGAAGATGGTGATTGAATTTTTGAGTGCCATTTCAAGATTCTCCGACGTCGCATGGTGCGAAACACCAGACGAAAGGTCATCATCGTCTAAGTAGCCTTTCAGAGTCCCAAGAATGGTGTAAAAATCTTCTAGGTCCATTGAAATAGCTTTGATGTGTTTGGGAGCGTTCGAGATGTCGTTTGCTTTGCTGTAGACCTGCTGGCTTAGGACAAGGGCATTGCCAACGAGCGCAACAACCGTCGCGGCTGTGTTAAGTGGCTCAACCATGATAGCTGTAGATCATGGCCAGAAACCTGCGCTTATTAGAGACTGGTGTGGGAAGGCTGCAATAAGGCAGGTTCATATATGTGGGAAAAATTAAGTTGAAGCAATCAAATTGTGGGCGATGGTGTATTTTAACGGACACGTCTTCCGTAGTCCGCACCTTTCAATCAATCAAGTAGGAGTGTGTTGGCACTGTGGCTTAGTGAGATACTTGCCGTGGAAGACCAATAATCAACGTTGATTATCTGGGTAACGAACCAATGACAGGGACGAAAATGACAGATTACGTAGCCTTATCGTTGCCTAGACAGGAGAGGCAAGCCGATCGAGGGGCTGAGTGTCGCCTGGGGGCCTCGGTCCGAGTCGCCTCGAGAGTGTTGGCCGGCCTCCGGGTGCCCAGGCTCTCCAGCGTTGGCGCGCCGGCCGTGTCTCTCTGCAAAGGTGCCTACACAGCATGGAGCAATGCTAGCCTGGTAAGGGAGAAGGAGATGAGAGGAGTGGAGCAAGCCAAACAGATCCAGAAGCGAGTGGAATACGCTCAACGTAACATCACGGTGCCGCTTGAGACGCGCGGGAAGGGAAGCAAGCTCCTCCACCGGGCCCACACCCGTTGCAGATGGATCTTGCAGAGGAGTTGCATCCGGACATGCTAATTCAATATAACCCATCCCCATGTGATATTATGCGCACGGTGCCTCGTTCATTTGTCAATTGCTGCCGGTCCATTTCATCGCTACTAAAAAGATTACCCAGCTGCGCAACCCATAATGGCAAAAAACCAGGGCTCAAAGAGGCTGCGAACCCAGCCGGCAAGTACAGACATAGCAGCTTGCAACTGGTAAGCACCCGTGATACTGTTAGTATCACCGATCCGAAAGTTCCCATCCAACATGTGCTACATCCCATTGTTAGGTACTGAAGTCAAGACAGCTCTGGAGTGACTTACAATTTCGTTGTCTTCCTCTACAGCAAACAGGAGGGTCCATTCACTCCCCACTACCCGAATAACAGGAAGCGTAAGTACAGGACTATCAGGATGCATAGTATTGTTACCATCTGGTCGCCCAAGTGCAACAATCATGCGCGTATGCTGATGCCATGCAGCAATCCAGAGACCAAGCTGAACATTCGCAGTGTCCATATTGCCGGATGGTGTGTTGGTCTCGATGAAGATAGGAGCTGGCCGGGTGCGGAGAGGCTCATACATAGTCTGGCTGATCGAATTCATTCCATATAGCTGCCGGTCTAATAATTCGTCGATAAGTTTCTGAAGCTCCTTGGCGGGACGAAGGACCACAGAGAAGTCAACCATCTTACGGAGTGACGATATATCCACTCTCTTCGGAGTCCTTGGCTTTCCCGAATCCTGCTCAGACACACTGCTTGCGCTGGATGCACTGGTGTGAGACGGTTGGCATAGGTCCTGATGACTATACCTCAAGAAAGGACGCCATCTTGGCATAATCTGAGCTGAAGAAATAGGCTCGACTTCGAGCCAAGCAAAGCGAGAGAGTACATAGCGTAAAACCGGTGCGTGGACGAGGCAGTTCCAAGCGTCTTCGGATCGATTGAGGTTAGACGAAGCAATGGAATCGTCAACAATGCCTCGGATGCGTGCATGGTTTGCAAGAAGTGTTGCCTCGTCTCCCGCATTGGGTTGATCAGAGACTGGGGCGGGTTTCCACATAAAGTCGCGAACTCTGGGATCCCGAAAATCCACATGATCTCGAAGAGCCGCCGGCAGAATCTCCTCTTTTGCCTCGACCGCAGACAGAGCCGCAAAGAGCGCTCGAGCGTCGCACGGAAGAACCCTTCCCAGGTTACTCTCCTTGATGAAACGAACAGGTCGCGCCAGGCTCAACAGACTCGGCATTTTTGGGGATCGCTTCGTAGGAGCTGCCCTGCCCGACCGCGTCGTGTCAGTCATGTCAGAGGTGACTGTCGGAGCTTGCTGGACGGAAATTGGGGGCGAAAAAGGTTCTCGGCTTCCAATAAGGTCAGGGTAAGGGATTGGGCCTGTAAGAGGATCGAGGATGACTCCCCCACAGTCATGTCGCGCTGGCTGAGGTTGGGGGCGTGCTGGAGCCTCGTCGGGATCTGGGTAGAAAGCGGGGTATTCACTTGTTCGTGGACGCTTTGCTGGGCTCGACCTTTCATCAGGAAGGCTTCGTCGCTCAGCCTGGTCGGGCAATGGATCGGCCGTCAGCGTTGGGTCAACGGGAGGCGCCGTTGCGGAGGAGTCCATTTCGTCAACCCAGGCCTGGATGGAGAGAGGATTCATGAGGGAAATTGTGAAAAGGTGACACAGCCTGACGCAGAGGCGAAGGCGGTAAGGCAATCCCTCAGGAGGCACCGGCTCATTGGCTTCTTGCTACAGCGCGCGTTCGGGAATTTGTAGGCCCGAAGCAAGACGTGAAGGGAGGGAAGCTTCCAGAGCCTTTGCCTCCTCAACAGAAGCAAGGAAGATAACGGAACAACGTCAGCCCGGAGATTACAGCAACTCGCATCGAGACGCCTCATTGCTCAATTCGGCGTGTCTGACGGACGAGCCCTGCGGTCACGTGTGTGACACTCGCCGCGGTCAATTGCCTGACGAGCTGCTCAGGGTGTTGAAACGAGTCGAGATGATGATGCCTGCTGTCTGTCAGCGGTAGCTCTCCGGAACAGCGATGGAACGTACCTTTCAATTGGAACTGGTAGGTCCTTCTTCATCATCTCTGCCGTTTGGTTGATCTTGGAGATTTCCCATCCTAATCCGAGATGAAAAGGCAGTAACATGTACCCCTTGACGTCAAATTCGTGCCCGAGGGTGTCAGTTCCGCTCACAGTATTGGTGTGACGGAATCCAGCTGTTCGAAGCAGGTCACAAATTGTCTCGGTCATTTCCAGTGCCCGACCCGTCCTCTCGGTCATGTCTTGACACAACGTTCGCCCTCGATCAGCATTGTCAATTTGGCAGGTGAGGTTTGGTGGTACCCATTCTGGAAGGACGTCGAGACGATCGAAGGCTATGGCTTTCGCCTCCGGATGGTGATCGGCGGCATCACTGCGAGGAGTTAGCAAATATTGCGTAACGGGAGGAAAAAGGAAAACCGTAAGCTTACCATGCCCAATCGCGATTGCCAGCACCCACATCCAATCTGCTCTGGAGATTGGATAAGGGAGCGTTGGATAGGTGATTGCCGTTGTTGACCTTGAATCGGATTTCGTGTCTGCTGTGTTATGCAACGTAACAATCTTTCCGTGGCGATGACTTACTGACGACTTGTCGAATTTAGCCATGTCGCGTCCGACGACTCCCTACAGGATAAGCCTTATGATTAGGTATTCTGCGTAGACTCACCATGATGTCATGTAATCCAGCTTCACCCCCAGAAGAGGAGGATTGTATGCCTGCAACTGCCTTCCATCAATGTCAAGCGTTTCATCCAATTCAGACTGGGTTGTGGATGTTGATTGATTACCAACCCAGCGCTGTCAACAAGTCAAATCAAATCAAGTCAAAAGCAAGCAGACTTGCTCCTGATTCGTTAGAATTCGGAATTAACCAATCAAGTTCCTCGGAGTGGAGAGTACATTGCTTTTGATTTAATTTATTGATAGCGCTGATTACCACAGCATCCTCCCAGGCGGCATGGATATCATCTAGGAAGACAACGGAAAAATTGGCAAAAAATTCCGCGAAACTGGGAGAGACCTGACGCTGGCGCGCTTGACGGATGCAGGAGATGGATATAGGACTCGGATGTAGGGTACGCTGGTGCTCGTATTATTTGAGGCGACAGGCATCGGGAATATATTCGCGGCAGATGTTCCAATATTACCCCTTCAAGTTAGCAGACACGCGAACTAACTCTCGCTTAACCCTATTTGGGGCTAAAAAAATCTAATAACTTATTAAGTTACCTATTTAGATTAGCATCCTGCTCACATGACCTTTCCCTTCTTGACCTCTGGAGCATCAGGCAATTTCCCACTCTCCATCTTCCTCCGACCTGGAGTCGCAACCCCTCAGACACGAGGGGGCCAACCATCCCCAACAACCAAGCTTTACTGAACCCCACCAACATACCAGTCATTATGCCTCGTCGCGTTCGTTTCGTGGACCCGCAGAGGAAGCAGGATACATATGCGCAGTCGGTCCTCTCATTGTTTCGGAAACTCGCCCGAACGCCTTGGAATGACGGCCTGAACGACGCAGGCATCGAACTGTTGGTGCGAGAATTGACACTGGCCGACAAATTTACTCAGCAAGAGCGCGCATGCTTGTCGTGGCAACAACTACTTGTGGCCTACGGAGAGATCGTTTCGTCAAAGCACGACGACTACGAGTCTCAGACATTCACCTCCGTGTACGCTGCTCTGAGCATTGTAGCGATGCGACTAGGTCACTGCACTGAATACTTTGTGCACAAGAACATGAGGGTTCTCGACATCAAGGACGCTGCGCTCCGGTCCAACAGGGTGGCCGTTCCGAAGCTTATAAAGCTGCTGGATATGCTTGCGGAGAATCAATCGGAGCGAGCCTACGAAATACCCATGCGTCGTATGTATGCCAACAGTTTGTTTGTGTGTGTGTGTGTGTGTGTGAAATCTGACTCGGATTAGAGAAGGCATTGTTGAACCAATCCAGTCGACTGGCCAAGGAACATTTTCAACTCATCGCGCTGATGTTAACTTGGCGAGGTACCGTCTCGATCCCCGGCAAAATGGCCAATTCCGCGCAGCTCCGTATCCCCAACCTGGTATACACGCTCTTAGGTGGACGAAATAGGAGCTACATGCCGAGAGAGGAAGCGGCCATGAGAGCCTTTGCAGTCACGGGCTCACAAGGACACTTGGAGCTTGAAGACATTGAGCGTCTTCTCGGAGTGCGCAGTCAGCCACGCCGCGGTGCGCTCCGAGAAGATGATCTCTTGGAATGGCGCAGCGGCCTGTTCTGCGCTGCAGGAACAATGAAGGATCTATAGCTGGTAGGGCTCTACCTTGAATAATAGAAGTGCAAGTTTGATCCGCTGCTCCGACTGGATCCCCGTTGCAGTGAGGTACAAGATGTGACCTACTGGCCAGATGCAATTGCACAAAGACTGCTTCTTGTAGGACACAAGTTGGACATTGGCATCCCTCTCTTGCAAGAGAACACAAAGTCCCAGAAAGCCCGATTCCACCCAAATAATACCACCTGGTTCAAGCTGGTAGACGCCAGGTTGTTTGGTCATTCTGACATGTCGGAACCGGCGGTCCTAGACACGAGATCAGTCACCGTGGCGCGGCTTTAGCGACCAAGCAAGGAAACCAACCCTTTCGATCGTCGCACACAGCGCAGCACACTCAGCTGGCATGCCGAGGTCCCATGTCATCCCGGCTGCCGGCGTTGGCTGCACCCATGCTATCGATGCACGAGCGTTGCGTTGAAGCTCCTCGGTCCCTCCATCTAGAGGGGCCAGGCCGAACAGAATAGTCGGCTTTGCTTGAAGGCCCGAGGGCTCCCACTGGAATCGCTCAACGGGCTCATGGGGCAGAGGCGCTGTGAAATAGACATTCGCAGGTTGGGAAGCACCCCCCACTACGGGGATGTGGATAAAGTCTTGATGATATGGATACTGGCTCATTGCATGCTGCTCGAAATCTACCACGAAACCGGCCAGGCTACTCCCTGCCTACAAATCCGAAATGCCACAATGACGAACGAGTGACGTGGCATTTAAGCCTAAGGCATTAACAAGGCTGCATTTCTTTGCAACCAATCGATGGATGGGCTCCATATCTTCCGCCGCCTGCGTTCCTCATTGTCCATGTCGAGGCAAGCCGGCCATGGTACGCACCATTCAACAGATGCGCGCCCGCTGTTATTTTTCTCTCTTTCCGTCAGCCAGTTCCCGTGCTCCTCCCTCATCAATCGCTCGACGTGGCCTTGAAATCTCTGTCGGGCGCTGTTGGGCCAACAGTCAGCCTGACCGGTGTTTTCCGAGACAGCGGCTTCGCCCCTTGCAGACTAGGTGGCCAAATCAATCACCACCGCTTTACCTTATACATCCAGCCGCGGCTCCTAGCTCAAGAGGCCTCCTTGGAATTGTTGGGGATCATGTGCTGGAATTTCTTTCGCTCAGCCAGCGCGGCAGGCATCTGGGAGTCCGTACGAAGTGTTTTAAAGGGCCTTCGCTAAGATCCAAATCTGGCCAAATCTAGCCCGAATCGGGAAGTATTGGTTTTCTTGGACCGCGCCGTCGCAATTTCCACACGAGCTCTCCACAGAAGCTTCTGGCGACTAGGAGTCCTACCTAGTCTCGGACACTTTAATGAGCAGCGGATCGGCGGCCTTGGAGCCGGAAGAAGGCCCATCCATGTTTGGGCCTAGTCAGTCTCCGCTAGTACAGCCCTGAGCTGATGATGGATATATGGCCTGTGTGATTGATTGATTTTCAACCTGTCATTTGTCGCCTTTTGTAGATTTGCTGTTCCTGGGGTACGTAGTTCCACTCGACTTGGAGGCACCGACTTGCTGGTCTCCCACAAATAGGGAACACCAACCGTCTCCCACCAGGCAAACAGATCAACCCCCTCAGACACGCGAATTTTTTTGTCTGCACTCATAAATTATTTCCTCAAATCACCATGGAGTTGCTAAACACTGTGCAACAATTCTTTGCCTGGATTGCGAAGACAATACGGAACCTGGTATATGCGCACTTATATCTGCGAGTAAGAAACAGCCCCTTCGTTTCTGCCCAGGAGTTAATCAAGATAGATCCAACAAGCCGGTTCCAGGTCATCAAGTAATACACCTGCCACTACAACAGAAAGAAGCGTAGAGGATGGTTGGGATGCCTATAGCTTGCCCGAAACCAATGGCGACAATGACTTGGGACGATTGTCATACGAACTTCCTGTTCAATCCCCAACCCTTCCATTATCCAAGCTCTCGCATCACCCCAGGTCAAGCATATCATTGCCCGTCTATCCACCGCCGTCACTACCAACACAGCCCTCCTCATCACAAATTCAGGGACACCAGAACATACGCCGAGATCCAACATCTCATCCACCCCCGACTCCGCCACCACAGCCAACATGTGCCCCGAACATGCCACGTCAAGTACGACGGAACGCAGTTCCACCGCCATGTCCTGTGGTACAACAAGCGGTACGTTCGTATTCAGCAACATTGCGTCGACCTTCCGATTCACCGCCAGATCTCCCTCTACCATCACGGCCCGCCCAAACATCCATCAGCCAGCATATGTCACCCAGTGGCTGCCCGGGCTCGCCGACGTATCTCAATAGTATCCCTGCGCACAAACATGTCCCTCAGCCAGACTCCTCAAAGATCGATGATGTAGTACCAGGAATAGGCTGGGTTTAGAGATAGGAGGAGACATTTTTGCGGAGGGGTTTTTGCATGCCTTCAAAGCCTACGTCGAGCAGAATTGATATTAGGGTTGTGAGCTGATGTAGTCTGTCCTCGTACTGTCAAAGCAACAGCGCCAGTCGCAGTGTCCATGTTACCATAGTCTACCTTACGGCACCCTATTTTACAAGCCGATTTGATCCAACTTCTCCCGTGTCTCCATTCATCCACCCTCCTCGAGCTTCTCAATCAATCTTTCTCCACAGACTGTCTCTCGGCAGGTGACGGCACGCACAACCATGGTGGAAAGAGGAGAGATAGGACATTAGCCAATAAACACCCGACAGCTGGCAATTAGCTCCAGCATATGTCGTGGTGGCAGGGCCTAGACCAATGTAGCTGAGCATTGGGAATGACAAACTGACCAAAATTAGTAGTATTGTATTCTTGGCATGTTGTTCCACCACGGCCCATAAATCATCCACCTAGAAGACCGCGTTGACGATCCGCACTGCATGGATGTGTTGCTTCGGTACAGAAGCTAAGAATCAAGTCCAGTAGTCGCGCCAGTAATTGCGCTTCGATTGGCCCCCTACCTGCAGTGGTTGGTGATATGGCTGCTGATGTAGCGTGCTTAGACGGTCGAGAACCCGTCCGATGCCAACGCGAAATCAACACGCCAGTGGCGGATTTGTCCATTCCGAACCGATGGTCAATGAGATGCAACCTGTGGGGCGAGCACTTCCGGCTCTGTGTCCAGTCCTCCCCCTTACCATTAATCTTCCCGCCCCCGTCACAAAGACGATCCCAAATATCTCAAGATTATACTTACATTGGGATCAAACAACTGCAAGTGAATCCATCGAGGACGTAACAATGAATCATACCGACAAGCAGCAGCCTCCACAGACTCCGTCCCATCAACAAAGTGCCTACCCAGATAAGCACCCTCAACCCCTCCAACAGGGCGCGCACCCAACCCATCGCCTCCAAAACCCCGCCTGCCCAGATCAACATCCTCAACTCCTCCAACAAGGCGCCTGCTGGGATTATCTTCCTATTTTTCTCCTGCTGCAAAGCGTCTCTGCGATCCCACTACCTCAGCCCATCCACCGAAGCACCGATGATATATGCTGGAACGAGGAAGTGGAATGGGCAAGATATTACAAAACTGCAATTAAAATGCGAGATAATCTACCGTCGATGTACGACAATGGTCCTGGGACTTCAAAATATGGCTTCCGGGATAAGAATGGCATAACTGGGCTCTTTGCGATGAATGGGGCAGATATAGTCTACACCGCAAACTGGGTAGTCTTCATCGATATAAGAAATGGGTTCCTCTACATGCCCAAGGGGCAGCCAGCAACGGACCCTTCAGATTCTTTAGACACATTTCTCTCCATTGTCAATGGATGAGTTTATCAATCCATTATTGAGTTCGCAACCGTCTATCACTCACCTCAGGGCCTGTCCCTGTCCATGTACTCACATGATTGTTTGCTCCTCCTGCGGGACAAGCCTGGGTCCGTAGTTTGAACAAAAACAGGTCCGTGGAAGCTGAGCAAGCCTGTGCGTCAATCGATACTCGATCGTATCATTCTTGGATCTTTTGCGGGTCTTCGGGTGGTAGATTAGGTTACGTTATTGGGCCCCTCCGAATCCCTGCCAGAAAACAAAGGAGAGCATGCCAACGCCATGGTTATAAGTGGCAAGAAGGATGGCCTAGTGAATAACATATGGCGCGTGGTAGACTGCATATCCGAACTCTACAAACAGTTCACGATAAGACCCGGCCGGCTTGAGTTCTAGTTCAAGGCCTATATCCGATGAGGCAGAAACGGCGGATTCCTTTGGGTATTTGTAATAGTTAGGATTCTGCCTTACCAGTTACACACCTTCTTTGGAAATCAAGAAGCCCGGGGTCATGATATCGCCTGGCTAGAGACTGATAAAAGTGGCCTTATTACCGGTTCTTAGACTGGATTTTGCGTTAGTTACAGAAGGTTATATATTAGATAACGGCAACTATTCCCCTATACTAGTTACAATTAGGCCTATTTCTGCAATTGAATGATACCCATCTCTATCATTATTTATACAATCTTTATTAGAGGCTTGCTGTAGATGCTGATCTGATAATTCCTTTAACTCTAGCTGGCGTAAGTTTTAGTTAAAAGTATAAGTTTATCCTATCAGCTTTCCGCCGGCCCCTGCCCTAAGTGCTTCTATACTATTAGCAAGATCTAAGTCAATAGCAAACAACCTGACTCAGAATACTTCACAATATATCCACTAGAATAGCGGAAATCGACCCTATCTATTGTGACCCTGTTTTTAATATCTTTATTTACAAACTTTGCGGGTCCACTCCCCAGACCTCGATCTTCCGACACCTATAAAACCTAGACGGCAGTTGCATACCAGGAAGATTTTGGCACTCTAAAGCCAGCTTAAGAGCGTAATAATCCAATATATCCCCGACTATTGGTACTGAACTCTCAAGTCGCGCGAGATGCGAGTCACCACATGCAGATACATTGGCATGTGACGTTAAGATAGGCTTCTTAGAATACCCGGGCATCCTTCCCATGCCTGTATTGCCTGGATACTTAGATTATTCTCTGCCCCCTAGGAAGCATCGCGGATGCAGGTTTCTCAAACCACCCAGTCAATACAGGTCAGGTTATTTAACACAGGAAAGGCTAGCCGAGGCCTAAATTTGGGGACGTTGTCCCATATCTGGGTCTCTCACAGGGGTCTGCCATCCCAAAAGTGAGCCCTCCAGGCACCTCAGCCCCAAGCTCAGTTGAGTGAACCAAGTCTCAAGGCATTTCAGAGCACCAAGAAACGGCTGCTCGTTCCTCCAGCTTAGCGCGAAGGCGCTTCACCCACCTGCATATCAGCGAAAGCATCGAGTCTTGGAATAGATTGATCTTCCAGCTAAGGCACCACACAGCAGGAACGTGTGCTATGCCGATTCAATGGAAGCTGAATGGTGCAAACATGGAGTATGTTGAAAGTTGAATTCTTCAATATAAGCTATGAGCCAATACCTGTAGTTGTTACCGATTCATTCTTGGCACATGTCTAATTCGCTCAAATGCATTAATTCGCTGATGAAAGGTTTATTATTTAATTATATCTTGTCTATATGCCAGTAACACTTCAGCCAAGTTTCTTGTCACATATATCAGGATATCGGGATATCGGATCTCTACGGCTATTGCAACAGTGAAGGTTTTCCTAGCTGTTCCTTCCTTCATCATAGGCATCCATCGCCACCTGCCTCGTCACCGGCCTCGTCAGAGGCCTCATCATAGGCCTAGCTTTTCCTTGATTTTATCAATAGCTAGCTGAAGCCAGAGACTCCGGACTATCCGGAGCCTCTCGGCCGTCCGAGGTCATCCGAGGTCATCTTCATCTATAAGACTGACCTCAAGACCCTCTATTAGAGAGGAAGAATAGCAAGAGCTTCTCGCACATATGATCATTTCCATCTGCTAGATGCAACATTTCTCGAAGTGATCAGTTCCACTGTCTAGTATCCCGTCTACCGTGATCAAGCATGGCGTAGCTGTCGGTGCTTTGTGGAAGGTTAGGCTCGCCATTCAAAACAGAATGCCCGACAAGAACACTGCTTGGGTGGTATACAGAAAACAATACTATGACAATAAACATCAAAGAAGAATCCAAAGCATACACATATATCTCCCTTTTCATCAGAATGCCATCGTTGCCCTCCGCGTACTCGATCATCCTGAAGATCGAGCGCACCATGATAAGTACACTGGAGGCATAGAGCACCCAGATGAACTTCTTCCACGGCGTCACAATGGTATAAGATTTTGTGGTAGGCCGCTGATTAATGCGTATATGAAATACGACTGTAACGACGATGAAGAAACCAAAAAACAAAACCTGTATACCAAGTCCCAGAAGAATGACATTATTTCCGAGGTTTTGGGATGACTCTGTCTTGGCAGTTGCAAGGATACCGCCGCCTGATTAGGGTTAGTGTGTTGTAAGACAAGATTCCAAGTGATTTGCATACCACCACTCTGGCTGAGGAAGGACAGAAGGTCGCCTAAAAGAAAGACCTTTGTGAGCCACTTCGGTCGAATCATTGAATAAGACTCTGCGCCGAGAAGCCGAACAAGGCGACCCAGTACCATATAAATAGCCGCAGCAAAGAGTGTTGGTCCCAAAAGGGTCAATAAGCTCTGAAGGAGGTAGGGTTTGAGAGTCCAGTCGGGGGTTTGCTTAGCACCTATAGCGCGACCCACATGGCCAATCGCCTCAACTGCGTGATAAATAGGTCAGCGGCAAGTGTCTAGAAGGAGCATGATGGTCTTACACAAACACCCAATTACGAAAGGAATGAAATACCAAGTACTTTTTTTTGGCGAGCAGTTGAATATGGCGCGCGGTGGCACCGCTGAACAGAACGATGAAGGCAACAGCAGTAGGAAAAGAAGGGTCGTAGTGGTAGAATTTGAACCCAGTATCAGCAGTTTAGCAGCAGAAAGGGACGAAAACAACACCCAACTCATTAACTTACCCTAGGGGATTTGCACAGAGGGTCGTCGCACAGGCGTCTTGGCCGGTCAGCCCGAAGCTGCACCAGATTACGCGTATGAGGTCGGATCAATCTGAGGCTTATGTCTCCCAGCAGGAAAGCAGTCCAGAGGCCTGCCGGCCTCTCTGACGTCCAGCTTGAATTTCTAAAGAATTAAAAAACCGATCTTCCTGTCCTCCAGCGCAGGTTCCTTTCCTCCCTTTTAACCTGATCCGGACCACCCTAGAGACATCCCCGCAAGCGACCAGCTAGCCCAAGCGTCCCTGACCGCCTGTCACAGCAGCCATGATGACAGCTTTGCAAAGTTAAGGGGCTTGATTATGAGAAGTAAGAAGGCAACATGAAAATCATAGCATATCTGGAGTATTTAAGATAATAACGATAAAAAAGGGTTTCGTCTCTGGTGAGCCCCCAAGAAGCAAGGGGTGATTGCAATTTTGCTTAATACGCGTATTTGCGGATCTAACCGATATCATTTTAGTCCTAGACGCGAGATTGGTTTGTGGGACGCGGCGCCAGCTGTCGATCAAACATACATACTGTATGACTAGTGTAATTGAGTCCACTGCTAGTGTTACATGGAGTCCTCAGTGCGATTCGTATTCAACCCGAGCGAGGGGCCAGGTCGGTTTCAAGAAGGTGACTTGGAAAAATGCCAGAACCGATCATTCCGAGGGCCTTTGCATTCTTCGTATCGGCCACACAGGTGCTGTGTTTCGTCATACTAGAATAGAAATCTTACGATGGCCTCCGAAACATCGTTTCCCCCAGAGACCCCTGACTCGAGACACTCATAACTCCGTGTGCCAACATCAACATAGTGTTAGTGAGTTGCAAATAACGGAGACGCGATAGAATCCAGCTTCATCACAGCAGAAGCCTCGGAGTCGCTCCACGCATGGTTTTAAAAATAGTTCCCCTTTCAAAGATCCTCATTTCGACTGCGAGAGTTTCATATTAGCAATTGAAGAGACGAGGTGAAAGATGGCCGGCTTCAGCAGAAAGGGTTGGCGTACAAAGGCCCCGACGATGGAAGCAATGCAGAACCAGGTGCGAGTCTTGAACATATGCCATGCTATGTAAGGTAGGTAGCTATAGGGCGACGTAAATTTCCCACTCCAATCCAACTCAACCCTCGTACTCGATACGAGCCCTCGCGTTGCCTCGTTTCCAGGAGGGTTTGAGCTAGGCCGCTGTTAGTCTGGTGGGGTGCGGTGGGACGGCGTATCCGTAGACCAGCGCCAGTCCAATAGTAACCGGCACCAAGACACTCCTTGCTCGTCTCGCATTCCCAACTGCTACTTCGGCTGCTTCTTTCCCACCTCACACTCCTCTCCATCGTCATCGGTCATCCAAGCCAACCGACACACGGCAATGACGGAGCAGCCGGGCCAGCGACGCGGCGAAACCCGCCCCAAATTCTGGAAGGCATTGCCGAAGATAGTGCAGGAGACAACTCACCCTAGCAATGCAGCTATTTCAGTGCGCCACGCTAATACGTGTAACTCAGCCCCTAATGTACAGCCCAATTCTCGAAGGTGATGTGATGGTGCGTAGCAACATGTAAAACCCGAGCATATTCCATGCCATTACGTATCGTGTTTTCTTTCACTCCGTAACCCAGCATTTAAACTGCACTGACGGTACATAGCAGCGACCAGTCTTAGTTCTTCATTCAACATCACCCAACCCGACAACATGGCTCAACATGACGAGATGGCCTGGTCCGACTCGCCTCCCTCATATCACGACGTATCATCCAGTCGCTTACTCAACCAGAATCTGATCACAAGAGGTTTCTTTCACCCTTACCCACACGGCCTGCGCTGACACTAATCTCGAAATAGATGACGGTCGTGTCGACCTAGAGCTCAACACGCGAGTAGTCAAGACCTTGTCTGTCCTCCTTCCAAACTTCAAATCTCCAGCCCCCCACAACACAGCAGAGCCCGCTGAGTCGCCCCCAGCATACTCTGTCGGAGATGCTCGGAACGCCAAGTCAACCACTTGCCCCGTCAAGCTCAACATCGTCATCCAAGTCGTTGGCAGCCGTGGAGACGTGCAACCGTTTGTCGCCCTTGGATGTGAGCTTCAGAAGCATGGCCATCGAGTACGCATCGCAACGCACAATATATTCGCCTCTTTTATACGCGCTGCGGGGCTGGAGTTCTATCCAGTGGGCGGTGACCCTGAAGAGCTGATGTCATTCATGGTAAGAAACCCCGGTTTGATACCGAGCATGAAAAGCCTGAGAGCTGGCGATGTCCAAAAAAAGCGAAGAATGGTGAGAGAAATGTTGAATGGCTTTTGGGACTCATGCATATTGCCCGACCCGGTCACATCGACACTATTCGTGGCTAATGCCCTCATTGCCAACCCCCCTAGCTTTGCACACATCCACTGTGCCCAAGTGCTCGGTATTCCGGTACATCTAATGTTTACTATGCCGTGGACCAGTACAAGGGCTTTCCCGCACCCTTTGGCAAACATCAAGCTCGGGAGGAACTTTGGGCTTGAGCTTCAGACAGCCAACTACATTTCATATGGCGCCGTTGAATTTTTGACATGGCAGGGGTAGGTGAAATTGACCAGTACATCCTCAACATTGCTGTTTTGATCTAACATGTCTTGCCAGCCTCGGAGATGTGATCAATGGATGGAGAGATTCTATTGATCTAGAACCCGTGGCATTCTCGGAGGGACCTCGACTGGCGGAAACACTCAACATCCCGTTCACATACTGTTGGTCTCCTGCCTTGGTACCAAAACCATCAGACTGGCCCTCAAACATAGGTATTTTGTATACCACTCTTTTAGTTCCATCATTGCTAAGTTAGGATCACAGATGTTTGCGGCTTCTTCTTTCGAGACCCTCCCAACTATAACCCCCCACCTGCACTCGACGATTTTCTTCGACGTGGTCCCCCGCCAGTCTATATTGGGTTTGGTAGCATTGTCATCGAAAACCCCGAAAAATTGTCCGCCATTCTACTCGAAGCAGTCGCTAGGACGGGCATACGCGCGTTAATATCAAGAGGGTGGAGTAAGCTCGGAGGTCCCGAGGGAGATAACATCATGTATTTGGACGATTGTCCTCACGAGTGGTTGTTCCGACATGTGGCCGCTGTGGTTCACCATGGCGGTGCAGGAACAACAGCTTGTGGCCTTCTTAATGGACGACCAACGACCATCGTTCCCTTTTTTGGCGAGTAAGTTCACACCAGACTCCTTGGCTAACCCAATACAACATAGAAGCTGAAGATTGACGTAAACAATAGCCAACCGTTCTGGGGAGATATGGTGGCTGCCGCTGGTGCGGGGCCAAAGCCCATCCCTTACAAAACCCTCAACGCCGAGAACCTTGCAGAGGCAATCGAGTTCTGCCTCCAAACAGATGTTGTGCTGGCGGCAAGCGTCATTGCATCTAAAATGCAAACGGAGTCCGGAGTCAAAGCAGCAGTGGCATCGTTCCACGCAAACCTTCCGCGGCAGGGGCTTGAATGCAACATAATCCCAGGTCAACCGGCCTCCTGGGTATACAAGGGGAAGCACGGAACCCTAAAGCTCTCTAATGTCGCCGCTCAAATCCTTTCTGATCATTCGAAAGTCGATTTCAGGAAGCTGAAAATGTATGTCATTCGGATCATCCACTTCTATCAAATAAACGACTGACTCATCATACTGGTGTCCAGGCACGCAACCCGACAGATTAGCATTGAAACTCGAAGGTGGGACCCTGTAACCGGCACGATATCTACTGCCGCCGTGGTTGCCAGTGACATGTTGCGGGCTACCGCAGATATCGTCATCAAGCCAGTCAAGGTATACCAGAAGCACACGAAGGCCTCACCAATGCAGCCTGAAGATGGGCAATCAATACTTCTCCATTCTGGTCAGAATGTAGGTTCTGAGATGCAGCTCAAACAAAGTGATCGGCGAAATTGCATCACTGGAGTGGGAGCCGCAGCCATTGCTTCAGCTTCGGGCGTCGCAAACTTAGTTGGATATTATGTTAGCGGCTTCGTAAAGATTCCCTTTGCATTCACAGAGGGACTTAGGAATGTTCCTCACCTTTACGGTGAGGAGGTCCGAGATTATGGCACCATTAGCGACCTGAAGTCGGGGACTGTCGCTGGAGGCAAGGTCCTAGTGTATGGAGTAGTTGATGGGGTGATGGATGTTTTTGTACTCCCATACAAGGGAGCAAAACATGGGGGAGCACTCGGAGCTGTAAAGGGAGTCGGCAAAGGTGTTGCCAGCATCTCCAGCAAACTCTTCGCCGGTGAGTTTATGAGCTGCCTCAAGCCGTGTTCCAAGACATCGATGGCTAACCAGATTACGGTGATAGCAACCATGGGGGTCGCTACGTATCCCTTGCAAGGTATGTACAAAAGCGTTAGGACAGCTACAAATTCGAAAACCCGGCACGCGATAAAGTTGGCGAGACGGGATGAGGGTTTGTTTTTGGCGAAGCGACTCCCTGTGGCAAGCATAGATGAGCGACAGGTGATAGAAGGTTTTGATGCTGTGAAATGAGGCAACGGTAGAGTTAGAGGAAGCTTAAGGGAATAGGGGTCCACAATTATTTCTTTATACTCTAGGCCATTTCGTGTTAAATTACTAGAAAATATCTATAAACGATTTTAAGGAGGCACAAATGCGATCGTCCGACACGCTTCATAAGCGAGCTGGCCAGACAAGCGAGTCGGCCACCCATCTGTACCCTCACTAACAGATATCAGACTAAAACAACCGGAACACCCAAGATCAATTGAAATCAATTACTGTCCCCTCTTTCAGGCGCATCTATATCATTTTCACAGGTAGGTGCATTATGCCTGGGTTTCCTCTATCTTCTACATCGTCGCTCCTTCGTCTCAGCACGAGTTGATTAGTTTCTCGGTTCTCTTGCATCCCAAGGCTGTAATATTACGACTTCAAGCTACCGCGGCCTTGAGCTAGTTGATGGAAACCAAATCTGAAGGCGTAAAAACTCCCTCACTAATCATCTGAGCATAACCCTGATATCTCCATCGGCTAACATATGCAAACCTAGTATCCGACCCGCCGTTGCTCGACGCAAACACTCCCACAAGGGCACCTGTATAAATAACATCCATTAGCATGACTGGATTAAGTCACGAGAAGTAGCGGAAACTGGCAAGCTCGTACCTGTGTATCGGCCCGTTCCACCGCTAACGAAATGAGCCAGCCCATAGCCCATTGGCAACCCGTGTGAAGGGTTGCTAGAAGACATGGCGGTGAAAGCATAATGGGTTTCGTTCACCGCTTGAATCTGTAACCTGATTGGTTGATGTAACCAATCTCGTGGAACTTGTCTGATAACAGTTCCGGGTACAGTGGCAGTTTCATTGATGGTGCGAAGTCTGAAGTGCGGGATCAAATGCCCTCCAGTTTTCAGGAGTACAATGCCGAGATCTATATGCTGAAACTGGGTTAGGAAGATGGTTACACCAGTCTCCTCTTCCAGAGCCCGAGGGCTAAACGCGATGTCGACGCTGTAGGTGAATAAGGTGGTGGTTTGACGCCGCATAATGAGGGTTAATCCATCCCGCGGATCGAAGCCCGAACTTGCGGTAAGATTTGCTTTCGAGCACTTCAGCCGAAGCGTGTTTGGGTGTCCAGAGGGAGATATCACGTAACTCGCCGGATCGGGTGCGCGCCAATGGACCAGATGACTCGGGAGCTTAGAACCTGGCTCGAAGTCGAGCACATCCGGCTCATTGACGAATGCGCCGTCACCAGGAAGCTTCTTTGCTGAAGGAAAGATGGGCCATCCCGTCATTAAGCCACGTACTGGCTCCATGATAGGCCACTCTCCCTGGCGCCAGGTCACAGGAAAGAGAACTGTCTCTCGACCCATGGGATACGTTGAGTTGGGTCGATAAAGAACCGAGTCGTTCGTGATGTCGGGAAATTTATCCCAGGTTGGCCCGGAGCGGGTAGAGAGTGCCACTCCCCACCAGTTTTGGGAAGCATCCTGGAAGAGATCCGCATGTCCAACAGCTTGGAAGTATTCCGTAGTGTTTCGGTTAGTCAGTATGGGGTTGGCAGGGTAACTTTCATAGGGTCCTGAGATGGCTGTAGAGCGAGCCATGGATTGGAGGTGGCCTAGTTCGGTTCCACCTTCGGCTATTGAAAGATAGTAGTAACCGTCTTTTCGATATATGTGTGGCCCCTCGGGATACGGACGACCAGACCCCGACCAGAGCTTGTAAGCAGGACCTATATCGCCGGTAGTGGGATCTAAAGTGGCCTGGAAGATTCCAACCTCGGGGCCTCCTGGGTACGTAACATAGGCTTGCCCGTCGTCATCCCAAAAGATATCAGGGTCAATGCTTGTGACGGGAAATGTGATAGGATCGCTCCAAGCGTCGTCACGATACGGGTCCCGAGATGAGAAGATGTAATTCGTGAGGATCCGCTGCGGGGGGTATCCCCAAGAAAAGGAGACGACGAGAAAGAAGACGCCGTCGTGGTGTCGTAGGGTTGCCGCAAAAAAACCATCCCTCTGCCTAGGAGCATCTATGATGCCTGGGGCCTGGGACGGTCTATTGAAAGCATTGCTGGCAAGTTTCCAATTGAGAAGATCGTTGCTGGCGTAAATGGGGAGGCCTGGGAACACAGTGAAGCTCGAGGTGGTGCAGAAAGTGGTATTGTCTCGTTCGGGAACAAAGACACAGCTAGGATCCGAATGCCATCCAGGTAAGATGGGGTTCGTGTAGGTCGAGTTGATTGCAGAGATGGACTGCGTTGCAGTCACTCCGATGATGGCCAGGTAATAAGTAAGACGAAGCTTCATGTTGAGTCAAATCGGGTGCTATGTTCAACGCTTGAATTAAGGAGGATGACTTAGACGGGCCATACTATGGCCGGTATTTATAGTAATAAAGGAGGATTTGCACTTCTTACGGTTCTCTTTTTGGAGCGTGGCATCAGGATACACAATGCCATTGAGCGGCCTCGGCAGAAAACCAAAAAGACCTAGTTAGTTGGTCCTCAATTCAGCCTGAATGTTTTCCAAGTCTTTCTCCGACGAGCAAGTAGACTTAGATCGATCAGCTAGAGCTCGCTTATGTTAGTAGTATCCGCAAGAAGATATATACCGTAAAAACACTGTCATCTCGCGCAGCTTAGCTTCTCCATAAAAAGAAGGAGAACTAATACACTAAGCTGTTTGTGACGTTTTCGCGGTTAACAGTGGAAAAATGGAGACGCTAGGCTGCGCGAGTTGACAGAGTTTTTACTGTACTCGTATTCTGAACACGCTAACCGCCTCGTTCGTACCGACTCGGGTTCGGTTCGCTCATAGCGTGCCCTCTCGGGTTCGGCTTCGCTTGAGGACCCGGCAAAGACATGACGTGGGCAGGAAAAACACGAAGATCCACCTCGCACTCATCCGTCCATGCCGCCCACCGTCTCGTCTCAGCCGGTCTCTTGCTACGGCTCGTCCATCATCATCCTGAATGCACGCGAGCACATACACACACAAATACGACGCGCATAGCGAGGCTCGCGAGTGCTACCCAAATTATGACGTCTCCACCTGAAGCACGACCGTCTCCACCAAAGGCACGACAGCAAGAGAATCGTCGCGCGCACACCAAGTCCAGAACAGGCTGCCTCGTATGTAAGAGACGCCACGTCAAATGCGACGAGGGCCGTCCTAGGTGCCGGAATTGCACCGTAGGTGACCGGTCATGCTCGTACACCTCGGACGTGAACCCCGGCCTCTCCACTCGCCTCACCAGGACCCTGCTTGGGTCTTCTCCGTCGGCGCCATCCTTGACCGTCACCAGCAGCAGCCCCGGGTCAGCAACCCCTTCCTCCCTGCTGGCCGGGTCCGACCTAGCCACGCTCAGCTTCCGCGATGGGTTCACGGCGCTTCACATGGTCCTGCTCTATCATGCCACCACCAGCATGGCCGGCTATATGGCGCTCGAGGGCGACATGCATCCCATCATCTCCGAGGCCCTGCGCAGCGCGCACACGGCACCATACGTGCTCGACCAGCTGTTGGCCCTCACCGCGCTGCATCGCTCCACCGTGGAGCCAGAGACGGCGTCCATATTCCGCCACCAAGCCACGGAGCTCCAGACCCGCGCCCTGGGCCTATTCAACGAGGCCCGCGAAAGCATCTCCGAGGCCACATTCATCCCCTCCTTCCTCTTCGCCTCACTCATGGGCATCCACGTCCTTCACAACACCCTCGCCGCTGATCAACACACGGCAGGCAGCTTTGTCCACAGCTTCGTCGACTACATGCGCATCCATCGCGGTGTCCGGGCCGTCACGAGTCGATACTGGCAGGACCTTCTCTGCTCAGACCTCAAGCCCCTTTTGTACGTGACCCTGTGGATCGACGAGGTCGAGCCGTCGGTTCCTGGGACCGAGACCGCCCCGCTGCGCGCCCATCTCGAGTCAACGTTGGGTCTATCGACGCCCTCCTCCGAGCCGTCCCTCGAGGCCTTGCGCCGGGTGCAATGGATGCTCGACCTCAAGTCGCAGGTGTGGCCAACGTCCTCCGCATCACCCACGTCCTCCAAGCTGGCTGTCCACGCAATCATGGCATGGCCGCTAGTCGTACCAGATGAATATATCGACCAGCTATACCAGCATCGGCCAGAGGCACTAGCCGTCCTAGCCTTCTTCTGCGCCGCGCTGCATCAACATAGGGGGTTCTGGGTCTTTGGTAATGTTGGGCAGGTGCTGGTCCAGCTGATCATGGCACATGTAGGTCCATTCTGGACCAAATTTCTCGACTGGCCGCAAGAGGTCATCGCCCAAGAGTGGCCTAGCTAGGAAACAAGGCGGACGGATGAAGAAGAAACCACCTTCTCGAGCAAAGATGCGTTATGCATCAAGCGTCCCGGTACGTAACTGGGCTAGTCATTCCGGAATAATAACGATAGTAAAAGATAAACCTTGGCCCCTTCCACCTGGCGGTCATCAAGCTTGCTAAAAACCACTTCTCAGTCGCTGCCAGTATATTTACTGCATATCTTAGGCTAGTGAGTAAGCCCATAACTTTTTAGGTGGGAAAGGAGGTTAAGAGCTAGCATGGTGATATATTAGGTAGTCGGCTAACAGCTACCCTTAGCTTAGCCCCTTCTCCTTTCCTACTCCTTAGTCTTAGACCAATTTACAGCACCCTTTTATTGAATAAACCCAGGGCCAGCCCCCTTGTTTCACGCCCTGACGAAAACTTTCAGGGATCTACTGTTGTCACCGAATCCCTCAACGATGCTCATGGGGAAATAAAAAGCCCGTTTGTCATTGAAGAGTGATGCCAGCTCATTTCGACACCTAGGCATTCTCGAATATTCCGTCCCATCTTAGGAGCCTAAGCCAGGCCTCTGCCTTTTCCAAATGTCTCACAAAGAAGCACGCGTCAGTTACAGTCCTTCTGCTAAAATTTCCTATGTGTTATTGCTGGTTAGGTATACTAGCAAGACCTTGGAAGCTGCACCAGATTTTATGATACTGTTATGGTGTACTGATTATAGCAGCAATAAGTCTTTGCTGCAGAATATCTTTCAGTCTATATTGAGTACTGCCTCTATTTATTCCCCTATATAACTCTCTCTAACCTAAACTTAAAGCTTATATCTTATATATATATATAATCTTTTGCCCTTACTTTTAGTTTATAAGTAGTATATCTAATACTAGCAATCCTTATATTAAGCCTGAGTAGTATTATATTCTTCTTAATTAAGTTATATAAATATCTTATTTTTATAATTATTAAGTTAGAGTAATAGCTAGTAGCCTAATTAAAATAAGTATCTATTAAACTAAAGGTATTTCTATTAGGTCTGGCTGTTATTTATCTATATAAACTGCCTCTTGTATCGGTCTTAAGGTAGTGTATTGCAACTAGCTAGGCTACTCTACAGAGTATACCAAACTTAAGAAAAGAAGAAGAAGAGAAAGAGAGTAGAGGAGGTCTATCTATAAATATACTTATTAGAGTAGCTTAAAGGTAAAAAGTGAGCTATAAAAAGCCGAGGGTTTCCGAGGCTACCTATGGGCACAGCCTGTTATACCTCTATATATCTCTATAAGAAAAAGCTATTTTATATCTATATAATTTCTATTTTTCTATAGTATTTTATATAGAATATATAGATTTTTAACTAATTTAATAATCTAGATACTAACCTTTTAAGTACTCTACTTATTAGAATATACCTCTTTAAAATTAAAATTAAACTATTATATCTTACTAAAAGTATAATTAGTATATATATTTAGTTTTATATAAAAAATATACTCTAAATAAATCTCTATAGACTGCAGATAAATATAGATATTAAGTATACTAATTATAAGAATTATATATTTAATCTTATATTTCTATCTCCAGTCTAAAACTATAGGCAATAAAAATATCTCAGCTGTAATACTTAACCTACTATCTATATTATATACTAAAAATAAATAGGGAATTAATAGAAACACATAACGCTTTTAATATGGATATATAACTCTTACAGACATATAACTTTCTAGAGCTGCAATTAGCCAGTTACAGCCTTATCTAAAAATACTTTTTGGCAAATATAATATAACCAACGGTCCTAACACAGCTGTATTCTCACTTTAAGTCTTCCCAGCGCTCTGCACCGCAATAAGATAACATAAAGAGGTCTTGTATTAATTGAAAGATTCCCTATATTCTACCTCCTGACCACTATGCACGGAAGAGTATCCTTATCGCTGTCAGCTAGCTCCCATTGACTGCTCGTTCTTCGGATGATCGGTTGCAACCTCCGACCGCTGGCTAATTTACTGACCCGAACACTGGCCTGTGTGCTACTCGGCTTACTTCCTTGTAGCGCCAGCCTGGCGTGTGTGGATTTATTTTAACTTCCCACTAAGATGCATGCTGTAGTGGGAATATGGAGATATTATAGCCATTAGCTGAAGGTACTTAGAGTGTGGGCGGCAGAATCCAGGTGCACCAACAATTTTAACGTTAGCCAATCGCAGCTCTAGAAAGTCATGCGTCTGTAAGAGTCATACGTCTATATCAAAAGCGTCATGCGTCTCTATCAATTCCCAATAAATAAAGCTGATTTATTATCTCCTCCAGAGTAAAGTATTGCCAGTATAGCAGCAAACTGGGGACATCATTATCCGTCCACAGCCGCCAGAAGGATAGCATAATAGCTGCTTTTGTTAATGGATCGGGCTTAAGGATCGAGATGTTTCCTAATATCCAGCTTCTGAGGCAGCCTCTTGCACGATCAAACTCGAGGGCATGGTACGATGAACAGAATGCTGGACTTTAGAAACTTGGGACTGAATCCACCTTACCTGGTCCGCTGTATTACGCAGTGGAGCTTGAGTTAACAGGTGCAGCGACTATTTTGGTAAAAGGACAGAGTTGTGACTCCGTACGAGAGGACTCACTATATTATCTATTCTTACTCCCACTTTTGTACGAAATCAAAGGAACTTTCTCAGCGGGTGAAGATTTCCATATAAAGATTGAATTTCAGTGTCGTTTGAGGTACATTATATGATCAAGGAATGACATAATAGTAGAATCCAACATAGTGCACCTAGCAAGGCGCGGACCTGAAGGGCAGAGGTCTTAGTTACATAACTCACAGGGTCAGTATCAGAAACGATGGAAAGAGCCAGCATGCAACTTATGACATATCTAAATTAGCTAGCATGATGTAACACCTATGTCTTGTTCCTCACACGAAAGTTGTCCCAAAAGCCCAAACGACATGATTCAAACATGATGCTACTCTATCTTCAATACCTTGAGTAAGCCAGACGCGACATTGACACTGCCAGGCAGCATCCCCTCGGGCACCTCCTCGTTCGGTTCCAGCTGATAATACGACTCAGACGCCTCATGATCAGCCCGAGCCTGCCAGCCATGCGTCTTTTCCTTTGAAGCCTCAAACTCGAGCTTCGCACCTTCCGCTACTGCGTTATCACAGAAAGCCACAATGTCGTCAAAGAAGAGATCGTACGTCCCCACGTTCACCCAAGTACGCGCAGGCAGCACGTCTCCCCATCTCCAGCCTCTCCCCTCGCGTGCGCTCAAATTGGCGAGGTCGTCGCCGGTGTGATTGTCGGGCCATCCTAGGACCAGCGCTGCTGCGGCATCCAATCGCGGCTTGTCGGTGAAATCGAGGTTCTTATTGCGTTCAAAGGAAGCTCCTGTGTTGGTCAGGTTGACCCAGGGGCACAGCAGAATCGACGCGGCTGGTCGAGGCAGACGTTGGAGGGCTATTCCAAGTAGACATGCCACAGCGAGATGGCCACCGGCTGATTCGCCGCCCACGATGATGTGGTCTGGACTGATCTTTTCCTTCTCGATGAGGTAGCGATATGCAGCAACCGCTTCGTTCTGCTGATGCGGCAATACAGCTTTGGGCGCGAGTGTGTAGTCGATCGATAGGATGTCAAGGTAGACGTGCCGGTTAGACATGAGCTCAGTCAACCTGAACAGCGTAGAAAACATCCAGAATGGCGTGCCCATGCAGTAGCCGCCTCCGTGGATCCAGAGCAGCGTTTTGGTCTGTATGGCAGCCTCAGCAGGTGGCTTCGCATGCCTTCTACGAAGCCAGTACGCTGAAAACTCCTGGGTTAAGACGGGGATTGCGATTGTGTCACGCACATCCCGAAAACGGGGCGACTCAAGGTCGACTTCGATGGCGTCTGGGGCAAGCGCTGACATGGCTCATAAGTCGGTGATATGCTTCAAAATGTATCGTGTCTTGGACTTGTTCCCTGTATTATAGTATTCTGGAAACGTCCATCAAGAGAGGAGAAGTGTCGTGCAATATAAGGGGGGGTATAGGCATCTCGCAAGAGACGTTCGTCTTTGGCACAATAAAAACAGCGACGGGTGAGAAAGTCATGGAGTCACCCCGCAAAATGCTGGACTGGACGTCTTGGTCCTCCAATTGGAGACGAAATGCAACCCGATTCGCGACCCGCTTCAACCAAGTTCGGAGGTTCCGATTTGTTCTTCGGCTGCATTTAGACCGAAGTGCGATATGTTGACAAACTGTGAAAACCACTCGGATCCCTGCAAATCCGCCACGCTTTCCGACGCAGACTCGAACTCACCTCTACCCACGTCTAATACTACCTCACAGGTTCGTCCCATGCCTGCAGAGTCCCAGGAGTCCTTGGTTTCACTCCACCTCCAATTCCTTCCAGCCCCGCCGAGTTTTCCGACTCCGAGTTATGTCACACCCCCTGGTGTCCAGAGAAGCCCGAGATCTCGATCCTTCTCCACCTGGAATGCTTCCCAATACCGCATCGTTTTCCGACGTGATGTTGCACGAAATATTGCCTCGCTATCCTCCATCCATCATACATGGCGCGGGGACGATGGGATCCGCCCTCATCCCCAGGTTCTCCGCTCCCCATAATGCCCGAAAGAAGGTCATGCCATGTTGCCACGCGTTAGTAGGCGTCGATCTCCCCAGATGTACAGCTACAGTGGCCCTGCCTCCGCAGTCTTGGACTCTTGATACCCTTGCGTGCTGCGAACCTGGACCGTGTCTGAATGGGAGATGGCGTATGGAACTTTTCGTCTCTATTTCTGGTTAGATCATAAACTACTACCGGTAGTTCGTAACTTGGCAGCTTTCCCCGGATTG
Source organism: Ilyonectria robusta (assembly GCF_021365365.1). Taxonomy (NCBI): domain Eukaryota; kingdom Fungi; phylum Ascomycota; class Sordariomycetes; order Hypocreales; family Nectriaceae; genus Ilyonectria; species Ilyonectria robusta. The sequence continues at coordinate 26,202 of NW_025764515.1, forward strand.
TCAAAAAACCCACATGAGCTCTTCAGCTTGAATATTGCTCCAAGATCACATCGGTAGCTGTTACTCTATCCGGTTGGCCAAGCTCGGCATGTGTCTTGAAAGCTCACTTTTCGGACTCAACGGTAAGGTTTGGCAGCATCTAAACAGCCACCTGCGCGTGACGCCCTGTCCGCAGCATGAAATGGCTCACTTGGTTCGTGGTGCAATTTCCGCCTAAGCGTAGACTGTAGGCCTGTCGCGGCTCAGGCTACAAATAGGAAGCCCAGTTCTACATTTAATTAATTAGAGACACAAGCTTGTCGTGCAAAGCTATTCTGGTTCAGAAGTGAAGCTCGCTACCATACTGTTCCATTCTTTCCCAGATTACCTCCAAACTGTCAACCAGGATGCTGCCTATCATTGCCTCTGCGGCATTGGCTCTGCCATTGTTGCGTGGAGCTCTTGTAGCTACAATTGCACACCCACCCCACCAGATCCAGAGACGATCAGAGTCACCGAGCTTAGCATCCCTCCAGCCATTAATAGCTATGAAATCAGTGCTTGCAACGATAAGATAAACCCGCACTGTACAGGCTGCGTCTATCAGACTACAAACTTGCCCGGAGGAGGTTTTACCCCGGACGGGTTGGGGATCTGAGCTGGTATGGACTTTACTGGTATTTTAGAGGAATCTAATCTGGATAGTATCTATAATAGTATATATCTAGTTTTAATTAAAGCTAATAGCTCTAACTTTAATAATAGAAATTTATAGAAGTATATTACTTATAGTATATTTAAAGAGAATAGTAAGTTTAATAAGAAAGATTAACTAGAATATTTATAAGTTTTTAAAAATAGTATTTAAATTTTTATTAAAAGTTATATTATTAATTATAATAGTATTAAGTTTATTAATAATAAGTATATATCTAATCTGGTTTATATTTATTTAATATATTAGTAAATTATAGTAAATAGTATTAAAGTAAGTAAATTTATTTATAAATTGTATATATATTTTAATAATATTTATTTAAGCTGGAGTTATTTAAGTAGTATTAAATAGACTATTTTTATTAGCTAGCTAAGCTTTAATAAGACTTCTATAATAGAAACTCTATAAATACCTTAATATAACTTAATATATATTAATATTCTATTTAATTTAAATTATAATAGTATAATTACTGCTAAAAATAGTAAGCTGTAAATTTAAATTAATATTATTACTATTAAAAAGATATATAAGTTTAGTAGCTATAACTTAAAAGTTATATATATTAAGTATTTAATTAAGTTATATAATATTAATATTTTTACTATTACCTTATATACTAATAAAATTTATTAATTAATAAGTTATTTAAAATATATTAATTCTATTAATATTTCTTTTAATAACTAGTAAATTATTATTATAAATATATATAATAGCAGTTAATTAATATTTTTAGCTAATATAAAATAAATCCTACCTATTATTAATCTACTTATTATATTTATAGCCTCTTCTACTTATAATAATAATAATAGATAACGTATTTAACAAGCAAGTAAGACAGACAAGTAAGTGAGACACTTTAAAATTTCCTAGTATTTATACTTTAAATAAAAATATCTTTAAGAAATTCTCTAAAATTCAAACTAAGAGTAAAATAGCTAATATTATAGAAATAGTTTTATTATAGATTAAAAAATAAATATAAATTTTCTTAGATTTTTTTAAAAATTTCTTAATAAGCTATATTAGAAATTCTTATTCGCACTGTATACTTAGCTATTTCTATATAAACAAATTTTTTTAAAAATATAAAAAAAATATTATATAGTTTTTCTTTTAATTAAATAATCAAATCTATTTTTAGTTTATTTTTAATAATTAGATAGCTAGTTTTAAGAATTTAAGATTTAGCTCTTTTTAGTGTACAGTATTCATGTCTCACTCGCTTGTCTGTCTCACTCGCTTATTAAACACGTTAGTAGATTTCTTTACTAAAAGCCTAGAATTTATAGAATTCTTAAGGTTAAGAAATTATCTATCTTTAGAAGATTATAAAGAAATTAAATAAATATATAATAAAGAGTTTTTTATCTATTTATAATTAGTTTTTTCTTAAAAAGAATTTTTAAATAAAAATACTATATAAAATATTTTCTCTTAAATAATTATAAAATAAAAGAGTTTTTATAAATAATAATTTTCTCTTAAAAATATAAAATATAAATAAGAAAGAAAAAAGGTTTATTTTTTTCCTTTTAAAATATAATAAAAATATAAGGAGTTATTTTTCTCTTTAAATATTATAAGATTATAAAAAATAATAATAAAAATAATAAAAATAATAAAGCTATAAAAAGAAGTTAAATATCCCTTATATATTTAAAAAGACTATTAAAGTCTAATAAATATATAAATCTATAATTATATAACTTCTAATAGTTAAAATATAAGCTTAAATATAAGCTTAAAAATTCTAGAAAAAATCTTATAATATAGTATTAAAATATAATACTAATAACACTATTTATACTATATAATTAATTTATCCAAATTAGCTTATTAATCTATTTAAGCTTAGAAATTAAGTATTTTAATTTATAAGTATAGGTTTTTAATTCCTCTGTAATTTGAAATTAAGATTACTTAGTAATTAGGGAATATAGAGAGATATATTTAATACTATCTTAAAGCTGAATTTCTGGGCTTTTTAATAGTATTATTTCTATCCTAATATCTATATATCTACTGGCTATATTTATCTATAAAAAAAGAGCTTTTCTTAGAGAATATTTCTTCTATTTTTATCTATATATACTATTAATATATACTATATTATACTATTTTATATACTATTATCCCTTATCTTTATCTTATTTCTTATCTTTATATTCTTTATAAGAATATCTCTTTATTTATAATTTATTTTATTTTTTTACTATCTTATAACTTTTAATAAAAATAATTATAAATAAATTTATAAAAATTATTAATAACTTATTATTTTAAAAAATTATATAATAGCTAAATTTAGTTAATATCTTAAATTAGCTAGAGTAAAAAAAACTATAAAAACTAAAAAAAAAAACTTTAAGAGTAATTTAAAAGTTAATTTAAAAAGGTAATAATAGCTTTATCTAATTTAACTTTAGCTAAAGGGATATATTAAATTAACTCTTATTTAATATAATTCTTTAATATATTAATATTCTAATTTTAGTTATAAGTACTAAGATTAATATTATAGGTAGTAAGATTAATAAAAAAAGCCTCTCTTAAAAAAAAACATAAAAAAAGAAGATTATTAATATAATTATTAATTAAAATCAGATTATTTAATTAATTACTTATTTCTTAATTAACCTAGGTATATTAAATTTATTACTAACGTACATGATAAGCGAATGTCCCAGACAAGCAAATGTCCCAAAAATCCCTCAATCTCTCTTTCTTCCATTTAATCAATTAATTTACCACCACCAAACATATCTCAATTTAATAAAGAGGCTAATATCCTTCTTACTCTTCAAGCCCTTCAAAACAATCCATCATTAAGCATCCGACGCGCTACATCAATCTACCATATCTACAATAAAAGGCTAGGGCGCCGCCAGAAAGGCATGCAGTCTCGACGCGATATTATCCCTAAGTCACGCAAGCTATCCGATCTAGAGGAACAGATTATTGTTCAATTCATTCTCGACCTAGATTCGCGAGGGTTTCCCCCGCGACTGCGTGGTGTTGAAGAAATGGCTAACCGACTGCTCGCTGACCGCGACGCGTTACCTGTCGGCAAGCGCTGGGCTTCTAACTTCGTCAGGCGACAACCAGAGCTCAAGACGCGTTTTTTTCGTAAATACAACTATCAGAGGGCCAAATGCGAAGATCCAACCATTATTCGCAATTGGTTCCGGCTTGTGGAGAACACAATCGCGAAATATGGTATCGACCTAGCCGATATCTACAACTTTGATGAGACCGGCTTTATGATGGGCATAATTGCAAGCGGAATGGTCGTTACAGGTGCAGATAGGCGTGGAAACCCGAAATCAGTCCAGCCTGGAAATCGGGAATGGGTTACAGTCATTCAGGCGATTAATGCGGAAGGCTGGGCGATCCAGCCGTTTATCGTGGTTGCGGGCCAATATCACCTCGCCAGCTGGTACCGGGAAAGCAACCTCCCGGGCGATTGGGCTATTGCGACGACTCAAAATGGCTGGACCGACAATGAGACAGGTCTTGAGTGGCTCAAGCACTTTGACCGGCACACAAAGAATCGATCGACCGGTCGCTATCGTCTTCTGATCCTCGATGGGCACGAAAGTCACCACTCAGTCAACTTTGAGAAATATTGTGAACAGAACGATATTATTACACTTTGTATGCCACCTCATTCGTCTCATCTACTTCAGCCTCTTGATGTCGGGTGCTTTGGGCCGCTCAAAAAAGCCTACGGTCAAGAAATTGAGCAGTTGATTAGATGCTCTATAACCCACGTTTCAAAGACTGAGTTCTTTCCGGCCTTTTATGCCGCCCACCAAGCCGCCATGACGGAGAGCAATATCAAAGGGGGTTTTCGAGGGGCCGGACTTGCTCCTTTAGACTCAGAAAATGTCATATCAAAGCTTGATGTGCAGCTACGGACTCCAACACCGGTTGAGGAGGAGGTCAGCCTCCCTGACCCTTGGGTCTCGAAGACCCCAAAGACAGTCCTTGAGGCCAGCTCGCAGTCCGAATACCTCAAAAGACGAGTTAGGAGGCATCAAAGCAGCTCTCCGACATCTATCCTTGAGGCGCTCGAGTCATTTTCTAAGGGAACAAAGGCAATAATGCATCAGATAGCATTATTGAAGTCTGAGAACCAGATCCTTCAACAGGCAAATGAGACCCTTAGTAAGCGGCGCAGAGCGAAAAGAACCCGCCTACAGAATAGAGGGAAGATGACTCTAGATGAGGGAAGGGATGAGATAGATCAGAGAGACGTTAATGCGCAGGTAGTGGCTGAATCATCGAGAAGTAGTGGTCGACGAAGGTCGGCGCCGCCGAGGGAAAGGCGCTGTGGAACATGTGGAAAGGCTGGTCATAATGCAAGGACCTGTCAGGCTATAATTGAGACCTCTGGAGAAGAGTATAGCGATTAGTTTTAATTGATTAATTATATTGTTGTGGTTTTATTGAGGTTTTAACTTTAGAGGTTAGGATTTTTGGGACATTCACTTGTTTGGGACATTCGCTTATCATGTACGTTATCTTATACTATTTACCTCTTATTTATATATACCTCTTAACTATATATTTTTTTTATAAAAATATCTCTTTTATTACTATATTAATTTATTACTTTTATTCTACTGCTTAATAACCTTTAATATTAAGTAAGTATGACTAACTATTTTAATAACAGGAAATTCGATGTTTAATAAGATTAGTCTGCGAAAAGGCATCAGTTGGGTTATTTGGCGTCTTCGATATCCGGGGCAGTGCTAGGTCGCGAGTTCTGGGGTGTTGGCGCCTTAAACCGGATATCAAGCTAAGAAATCACCGTCCCGGGGTCAAAGGGGATAAGACCAGCCCCTCGGACACCCCTTGGATGTTTTCCTCTTTATAGAAGCTTGGTAGGCTGTATAAAACGCGGGAAAGAAGCTTTCCTTGGTGAGCTGAGTTATACCTGCCCGCATCATTCGCTGCGGCGCCGCGCGCCATCACGCATCATTGACGTAGACGTAAGAACGTTGTAGATTACCTATAGATGCGAAACGGCCAGGCGTTAAGGGAATTTACAGACAGAAAGACTTGATTAGAGGCTCAGTTCTAAGACTTCAGAGGGGTCGCAAGTTAGGACTCCAGTCCCGATAGCATGTATCACGCGGCCTCACTATTAGACTTGCCATGATTCTTGTGAAAGTTAGATGGGCTAAGAGGAGTAAGAGAGGTCGAGCGCCCAGAAATGGGGTCAAGAGTGGTTAATAGTCTGTTCAGTTGTCTCGGAATACTAACGCTGTTATGACGAAATCTCTCATGCCCACTTGACTACAGCGCCGCTCAACCGAAGTCAAACAACCATACGGTCAAGGGCAAGTAGATTGCAGGGTGCATAGACGCCATGAAAGCAGATTGGCCTGTTTCTCACTATAATATATGATATGCACCTCATCTTAGGTTCTTCATGAGATTTAAGATCTAAACTTAATACCCTACTTGCGGCGGAATTGACTCAGGGAGGCATACATGTTTCATTGTGCTGTTTCTTACCAGCAATACCCTTTCTTGCCCGCGACGTTCAGAGTCAGCCTTCCCGGGCTCACTTCCGCATTGCATGCAAGGTAGGTAGTGCGGTTCAATGCCATGTAGCCCATCTGAAGACATAAACACCCACGTGGACTAGAAATAAACCTGACTCCTGCACGTGAGAAAGTGAGCGCCCTCGCAACTAATCTCTGACGTACCAGTCTTGTTGCTCCTCTGTGAATGGATCAACGACGGCAGAGTCCCATTTGCGAGGGGGACGATCAGTTGGCTTCCTATCTGGGCGAGGCTCTTGCGCCCTACCACGTTACAGTAATCAAAGCTATTGACAATATAAATAATTCCCCCAACTAGGACTCAGGTCAAATGGTAACCAGTGGGCTCCCTATCTGCGACGGATCTGAAATTCTCCCGATTTATCCCATTTTGCACTACAAGGCACCTGGGCTAAAACCCTTGAAAATTCACGCGACCTGTTCCCCCAGCCGCCTTGGATAGGTACTACCAGACTTCATGAGTGCACAAATATACGGCAAGCTGAAAGTGCGATAAGGCTGTGTGCCGATTCTTCTCCGTCGATGGGTTTGAATATGGTGGCTAAGTACATCCTTTCATCGTTGCTTACCTTCCGATTTATCATCCACTTCGGACAAACATGTGCGAATTCAGTTGCACCAATTTACCCACGTTAAAACTTCGCTAGATGAATTGCCGATCTATTGATTGCGTTGGATTGACCCTCATCTGACGCAATCCTCTGATATGTGAATATCCTGATCTTAGTCATAGGTGGCGAGATTGACATCATAGGTGGCGAGGTTGATAGAAAAAGCCCCTCTCAGAAAAGGAGGGGGTCGGAGGAGAAAAGAGAAGAAAGAAAGATCACCAATTGAAATCAGACCATTTGATCAACTACTTATCTCTTGATCGACCTAGGCGTATTGGATCCATCAGATTGCTTTATGTCCCGCCCCTCTGCCCCCTTCAATCCTCGAAACTTTCCATGTCTTCTAAGAAACGACCACCGCGATTGGGCGCCTGATCCAGGCTGGTGGGCAAATGAGTCACTTAACACAAACTCTCCCTTTCCACGCGTGTGATTAGTACACCTCACCACACCAGCGAATGCTGGACTTACCAATAAGCGTATTCTAGTGCCAACCCAATGCGTCTGCTAGGAGCCTTTTCCGCATCCGCGCCTCTATAAGGACCCCGCATCACATGCTCGTAGATCAGGCGCGGAGCAAGTTATAAGAGACTGTCTGAGACTCAAATACGTACATTAAAGAAATTGGTCAGACTCGCAGGCCTAGCGAAAGCTTAAAATTGCCGAAGGGCTCTGGACAGAGATGCGTCTCCTAAGATTTAGCGATGCATATTGGCAAAGCTTTCTCGAGTTTTCGTAAGTGGTATATAGACGAGCCCCATACCGACGTATCTAGGTCTGAAATTCCTCCAAGCCCCAGTGGTCGTCTCTATATCGGCTGTTTTCTCATCACCCCAATAATACCACGTCCCCTCTACCGGTCACTCTATAGTTACCCATCACACACAAACGTCACAGAAGTATCCCCACAATGCAATCTACAATAGGCACACACGCCGCCCATGCCGAGAAGGACCCCAAACAGAATTCGCCGGATACACATTCGACCGTAAATACAGAGGATATCATCGCAAGACATCCTAGGAATAACGTGTCGATAAACATGGATAGCGAAGCACAGGTCAACAACCCGGCACGCGAGAAACCTGCCACCGAGGGCGATGGCGGCGACGGCGATGGTCATGAGTATCCGACGGGTGCGCATCTAGGGTTCATCGTCGTCGCCCTAGTCCTCAGCGTATTCCTCGTGATTCTTGACACGACTATCGTCGCTACCGCGATACCTAGGATTACAGATGAGTTCCATCGCCTCGATGAGGCCTCTTGGTATGGTGCTACCTTCTTTGTATGTACTGCCGCTTTCCAATCAACTTGTAAGTGAGCCTGCCCTGATTATTAGAAGGGCGGTTGCTCGTGGCCCAGACTAACACCCGAATAGGGGGCAAGGCATACAAGTACTTCCGTCTCAAGATTTGCTTCTTGGTCTCCATCTTCATCTTCGAAGTCGGTTCCCTCATCTGTGGAGTCGCTCCCAATAGTGTGACGTTGATTGTTGGCCGCGCCATTGCTGGCATCGGCTGCGCTGGTATCGCTTCGGGGGCATATATCATCATCGGTTTCAGCGCCCGTCCGGCGAAGCGCCCAGTCCTCACGGGTGTTGTAGGGGCGTCTTATGGTATCGCTTCGGTTGTAGGGCCATTAATAGGCAAGTTCATCCATTTTTGGACTCTAGTCTTTGTCTCCTAACTCCTGGACTTGGCGTTTTCAGACAGTGGCTGACGTTCCGAACCAGGTGGTGCATTTACCGACCACGTGAGCTGGCGATGGTGTTTCTATATTAACTTACCAATTGGAGGCGTCTCGGCCGCTATCATACTGTTCTACTTCTCCACGCCGCCCCAGGCCGTCCCGGCGGCTGTACCATATCGGGAGAAGCTCCTACAGATGGACCCTCTTGGCACGGCACTTATCATGGGGTTTACTACCTCGTTCCTGCTCGCTCTGCAGTACGGAGGCATCCAGCACCCTTGGGGCTCCTCCCTGGTCATCGGCCTCTTCGCCGGCTCCGGCCTCATCCTTGCGGCCTTTGTGGCACTCGAGTGGTTCCAGGGCGAGCGGTCGATGATCGCACCTCGCCTCCTTAAGGACCGGACGCTCTATATCTCGTCTTCGTATGCCTTCTTCTTTGCCGGCGGCTATTTCGTTTTGATTTACTATCTTCCCATCTATTTTCAATCTATCCATAGTGTCTCACCAACAATGTCTGGTGTTCGCAACCTACCGCTCATCATAGCAGTCACTATCGCTACCATAGTGTCTGGTGCTTCAATCACTAAAACCGGAATTTATGCCCCAATTTTGGTTGCGAGTGCAGCTATTGCGACAGTCGCAGCGGGCTTGATCTACACCCTTGATATCGGAACCGGTAGCGGCAAATGGATCGGCTACCAGGTCCTCGCCGGCCTTGCTTGGGGTGCCGGCATCCAAGTCCCAATGATTGCCACCCAGGGAACATCGAAAGAGCTGGACTTGGCTTCTAAGACCGCTATCCTACTCTGTAAGTCTCCTTATTCGCTCTTCCCTCAACGCCCCCCCAATACGTTACACACTATCGAACTCAACATCAACTAAACAATCTCTAATAGTCTTTCAAACTGTCGGATGTGCCTTTCTCATCGGTAAGTTCATGTCGATCATTCTATGGCCGTTAGATATGTTCTAGAAACAGGGGGACAGACCCCCAGCACCGAAAGCGTGTGTTTCGACAGATGCGGGCTATTACGCGTAGTTTCCTGTTTCACGGTGCTTACCCCATCTCTTATAAAGACATTCATTGACTCTTGTAGCTGCGGCCCAAACCAGTTTTCTCCAAACCATGCTTAAGGAGATGCGCGAGATGGCACCTCAGGTCTCACAGTCGCAACTCGTCCAAACCGGCGCAACTGAAATCCGGCAAGTTTTTGATAAAAACATCATACCATTGGTAATTCGAACTTATATGGATGGACTAAAAGTTGCGTTCGCCCTCGTCATTGCTGCTACTGGTGTTGCATTTATAGTGAGCTTAGGGACGAGATGGTCCAGGTTGAAAATGAATAACTTAACTGGTAGTGCGCCTTTAGGACCCTCCCAAGAGACCCCTTAAGAGAATGAGACGGGGAAGACAATTTAGAGTGTTTAAGGGAACATAATAGGGCTTTAAAGGGGGGGTTGCAGTATCTTACTTTATAACACACTTCATAAGCGAGCTGGCCACCCGCCCGTACCCATGACATATTTTACTTTCAATCTGCTATTCCTCCACAAAAAACTATGGAAACTCTTAGCAAAGAGGATCGAATGGTCCTGGCTATCGAAGCTATCCAAAAAGACCCCCAGCTAAGCGCACGAGCAGCTGCTAAGATCTACGATATCACTCATTCAACGCTCAGCACTCATCTCAAGGGAATAACTTCTCGACGCGATACCATGCCTAATTCGCGTAAACTTACGGATCTAGAGGAGAAGACGATTGTTGAGAATGTCCTCGACTTAGATGCGCGATCATTTCCTCCCTGGCTTTGCGATATGGAAGATATAGCCAATCGACTGCTCGCCGACCGCGACACGCCTCCAGTCGGGAAGTACTGAGCCTCAAACTTCGTCAAGCGACAACCAGAGCTCAAGACGCGTTTTACGCGTAGAATTAGCTATCAGATAGCCCAATACGAAGATCCTAATATTATTTGGGGCCGGTTTCAGCATGTGCGGAATACAATCGCGAAATACGGTACACACACACGCACACATACACAATTTATTACGCCCGGTAGCTTACAATCAATAGGGCACTAGTTGCTATTGTATATATCCATTTCCCAAGCTTTATCATAATCTCGTAAAAGCCCATACAGCGTCCAATTTCTGCTAATATATCTTCGTTTTCAATCTTTCCGCGGGTCTCGTGGGGTTTGTATTATTAGCAAGCGAACTTGAAGGCTATTCTCCAAGTATTCAGAGTCTTATCTACGGCGGCTGAAGCGGTGCCTGCTGTCTTGTTTGTTTGTTTGCTTGTTTGATTCATTTCCGTCCTGAGGGCAAGGTACATAAGCCCACTAGACCTCATGGAGTAAAAGGACGTGCTAGGCTAGCTCAACATGATTTCCACCCACAGCTTCCACCATCCTTAGCCATCTAGCAATTCAGCGGCTCAAGGCCTGTGATAGTTCGAGCCCGGCCCCCGTCAGCGGGGGCTAGGGGCGGCGGCATCCCTCTGCGCTGGCTATACCACATGCCCGCAACAGTACCGCAATTCGGATAAAACCAGCCGGAATTCTCCTGCATCCGCATACCAGCCAGAGACCCAGAAGAACCTTCTTATATCCCAAAGGGTTAGTCATCTAGCCTTCCGATCCCCCAGTAATTAAGGAGTTATATATATAGATCGCAACAGCGGGAAAACCCACGAACAGAGAAAAACTACTATAGCTGGCTGCCATTGATCAGGTTATATCTCGCGAGTCCTGATGCCCTTTGATAGCTTGGTTCTGAAGCTATCTTGGGCCTGGCACGAGCAACACAAGGTGAGGCCAACTCTCTTAATTCCTCAGATTGTATGCCTGTTAGTGCCCAGATGGGCGCTAAAGGCTGTTGTAAGTAAAAGTGGCCTGTGCAAACCCCGCACCTTAGCAACACTGAGGAATTGGTAATATTCATTTGCTAAGGCACGCAGGGTTTCTATCCATAAACGTATGGATTAACTATATACCATACGAGATACTTGTATTCTATACGTATGGAAATACGTCGGAAGAACATTAATCCCGTTAAGGTATAGCCCAGTCCAAGGCCCTTCAGCAGAGAATACCCCTAATTTCTGTTGTGCACGTCTGCAATAAGTCCGTGTCTTGCTTCAATCAGCCCTGCAATGCTGCAAAAGTCCTTTCTCTCTTCCAATGCTTCTAGCGACCGTGCGGGGGCTCTGCAGCCTCTGCTTCGTCCACCACTGAGCTCCCCTCATCTAAGGGCCCAATAGGGTAAGAGCCTTCTGTTATTGGAACGCTCAACGCGTCGCGTTCGCTGGACCTTCATCGAATATATTAATCTCTATAACTGAACTACGATACAATCATCATCCTTCTCTCTAGCTGAATAAAGAGCTTGTTATTCCTCACTGTCTTGCTCGGCCCTCCTCCAAAACTTGCCTATACCTCTTCTATTAGATAGACTGTTTTCCGACTCCAGAGCCACTTAAGTATTAATATAATTATTTTCTAACTTATCTCAGTCTAAGTAAGCTATTATCTCTTCTTTTTTCCAGTCTCTTAAGCCTATTAAAGTTATATAATATTTACTTATCTATTTATAATCTAGATATTATTTATAGCTTTTTTTCTTATATTATAATAGTAAATCTATTACTTTTTAATATAGTAGATTATTTATATAGATTTTAAAAGGCTAAGCTTTATATTAAGTATCTCTTACTATAATATATTTCTAGTAAATAACTCTTGGATTATTATAATTTAGTAGCTAAAATAGAACCTAGTTTAGTAAAGATAAAGGTATATAAATAGATAATATAGGCAGCCGAGGCCTAAGGTATAGTTTCTATAGAAGGTTAAATTAACAATTTAATAGTAGTTTCTAAGAATACTAGCTTTAAAGTAATAGCTAGTTATACTTAAGGCTGTTTTATAATTAACTCTAATAGCAGTTATTATAAAATTATAAATATCTATAACCTCAGCTCTATATATTATAAGAAATACAGTTTCAAGTTTCTTATATAATCTAACATATAATATTAGCTATATATAAGTAGTATTTTAGGTGTTATTGCTATTTTAACTATTTTAAATCTGCTAAGTTCTCTTTAAATACTTAAATAGAGTTAAGATAAAGTAGTAATAACTGGATTAATATATTAGTAAAGCTCTAAGAGTAAATAAGAAGTGCTATTAGAGGCTAGATATTAATATAAATAGAAGTCTTTAAGTTATAAAACCTGATTTTATACTAGTAAATATTCTAATTTATAAAAATAAGATAGCTATTAAAATTAAAAAAAAGAACCTATATAATTTAGCAATAAAATTAAACAGAGGTTTATATCTATCTATTAAAAGTAGATATACTATTTACTATTAATAGAAAGCTATACTTTTAACCTATTTTATACTACTAATTACTAAGTTTTTATTTTTTCTATTATAATTTTATTAATATAAATTTAAGTAGGTAAATTATAAAGAAATTATTAATATATAATATAATTTATAAGTAAGTAAGCTACTTAAGTAAGTAAGCTACTTAAGTAAATAAGCTACTTAAGTAAGTAAGCTACTTAAGTAAATAAGCTACTTAAGTAAATAAGCTATTTTTAAATTCTATATAAAATACTATTTTTAACTTTTTATAAAAACTATTAAAATCTAATTAATATTAACTAAAATTTACTTATATATTTACTATAGTATAATAATAGAATATTATTTTTCTAAGATTTTATATAATTATTTTTAAGAAGTTATTTTAAAACTTTAATATAAGATATTTTTATTTAGTTTTTTTATAATCTTACTTAATATCATTAGATAAATTAACGCTATATAGTAATCTTAAATAGTAGAAATAAATAATAAGAACTATACCCAATACTAGAAGAAATAGTAGCTAAATAATAAGGTTATTACCTATCAGTCTCTGCCTAAAGCTTCTATTTAACCCCTCTAACTTTAACCCTATTATCTGTAGTTAACAACCTTGCTATCTGTAGTTAATAACCTTAAGATAGTAATCTTATTCCGAGTAATAGGATATAAGGGAGACTGACGTCTCCCATTATTAAGGGACTAACTTCCCTTCTGACACTTATCCCATCTTAATAAATTTCATCTAAATAACTTATTACTATGTCGACTGCGAATGACTTGGGATACTATAGGCGTTGGGGATCTCGGGGCGTTAGGTTGGGTCGTGGGAGTTTTTAGTATATTTATTAAGGTTAGACTGGGTTGAAAAAGTTAGATAGGATTCCGGTAGAGAAGAAAAAAGCAGCTTGAAACCCAAAACTTGAGCCTTGGTAACTGTAATATATATATAATAAAAATACAGTAAATTTAAATATTAAGTTCTCTTATTAAGAGATAAAAAATAATATAGAAATTATATTAAGATTAAAGCTTATAAACTTTAGTTATATTAACTTTTTATTTTATATATTGTATATTTATATTAAAACTTTAATATTAAGTTAATATAACTTTTAGAGTTTAATATTAAATTATTCTACTATATAAAAACTGATATTAAGTTAGTTTAATACACTAAAAAAGCCTAAAACTTACTTATATTATAAAATAATTATTAAAATAATATTAATATTAAAATTAATAATTTTTATTTAATAATTTTTAATAATAAATAATTTAAATTTTTTAATATTTTTATAATTTAATTTAAAAAAAATTATTAAAATTAATAATAATAATAAATTAATATTTTATTTTATTTTATTTTATATTTAAAATTTTAATTATAATAATATAATAAGTTAAAAAATTTATATAAAAATAAAATTTTACTTATCTTATTTAAATTATATTATAATAATATATAATATATATAATAAAAAAATTTATATATAATTATTAATATTTATTATAAAAATTATTTTATATAAAATATTTTATTTTTATTTTATATATTATAATTTTATTAATAATAAATATTTAAGCTAGCTTAAATAAATTTTAAGTTATATATATTTATTATAATAATAATAAAATTTATATAGAATATATATTATATAGCTCTTAATAAGAAAACCTAGTATTTAAATTTACTATATTTTTATTATATATATATTATAGTTACTAAAGCTTAAATTTTAAATTTTAAGCTACTTTTTTCTTCTTTATTAAAATTCTATCTAACTTTTTCAATTCTAACCTTAATAAATATACTAAAAACTCCCATAACCTAATTTTTAAAATACCCTAAAATTCCTAATATCTATAATATCCCTTATTTAAATCCCCCCTTCTACTTTAAATAGCTAGTATTTATACTAGCCTAATATAATATAATAACTTCTAAAACTAGAAATTATATTTTTTATAGCTAATTTTTATAAAGAATTTTTAGCTTTTATTATTATTAGTATTTTTAATATTATTAGCTAGGTTATATAATATACCTATTTCTATCTAAATAAATATAATATTAATATTAATAACCTAACTTCTCTATAAATTAATTCTATTTCTATTATTAAAAAATAAACTATATTTAAAAATAGCTAATATAATTCTTTAATTTCTATTTAGATATTCTAGGTAATATAATAAGAGGTCTAAAAGGTTTCTTTTTCTAAGAAATTTTAAATAATTATCTAGCTTATATTTTTCCCTTTTATCTTAAAGATTCTAATAAAATCTTATATTATATTAAAATCTAAATTTATATCCCTAATATATAGAAATATATATAATAAGAATCTTATAATTAATAGTTAATATAGTAATAAGTTATTTAAATAAAATTTATTAAGATAGAATAAATATTAGAAGGGAAGTTAGTCTCTTAATAATAGGAGATATCTCTCTTATATCCTATTACTCGAAATAAGATTACTATCTTAAGGTTATTAACTATAGATAGTAAGATTATTAACTGTAGATAATAGGGTTGAAGTTAGAGGGGTTAAATAGAAGCTTTAAGTAGAGACTGGTAGGTAATAATCTTATTATTTAGCTACTATTTCTTCTGGTACTGGGTGTAGTCCTTATTATTTATTTCTACTATTTGAGATTACTATATGGCTTTGATCTATCTGATAATATTGAGTAAGACTATAAAAAAAACCAAATATATACTATATAGAAATAGCTAAATAAATCTACTAATAACTAAGCTAGTTAGATATTTATAGATAATAAACTTGCTATATAATATAGCTGGAAAGAGAGAGTTAATTCTATCTGCAAGTAATATCGTAGGAGAGTTTTCACCCTTAGCGAGGGTGGAGGATAACTAAAGAGCAATCGAGTAGTCTCCGGCGATCACAGTGGGGTTCTAGGGTAAATATAAGTCTTCTATATCATGATATCCTGTTCTTCTCGGCCGTGTTCGAGTGCCTATTCATCAAATGAAGAAGTCGAGAGGCGGAAAAGCAAGGGCTAAGAACCCGTGGAACGATGCTCCAAGAGAATCCGCTATTACTGGGGTCTTGTTGTGCGACAGCCTCCACCAAGAGAGCCCATCTCCAAGGCGCATTATGATTCCATCGGTAGGGTTTGGTGTCGAGCATGAATCGCGATCGGGCAAGTCGCGGTAGGTCGAGCATAGCCTTGAGACAAGGGACGTGGTAGGAATCGCCAAACGCAACGTCGACGAGAATTCGGTGCCTGAATGTGGCTGTCAGGCGATTCCTTCCTTGCTCTATAACCTCAAGGCATTCCGATGCATCACACAGAAGTAGGTTGTAGCGTGTCTGCTGGCAGCGCTGAAGAAGGAGTGTCATGGTCGGATCTTGGCTCAACTGTCGCTGGAGCTGTGCCCCGTCCTCTGCAATCTTCTCCTGCGGTGCAAGGCGGTCGCATCTTTCTTCCTCGGCTTCCATAGCTTCAATCTTTTGTATGGGATCTAGGGGTAGACGGGCATCACAAGCGCCTAGTGAAGTCCAAGGTGCAAGCTGTCCGTGAAGTAGAGGAAAATGAGTGCTAGGGTGGCTTTTTATGGCTATGACAATAAGGCCTTTTGCACCTTGCATCTGTCTACCTTAAATAACTTCACTTCCAGTTGGTACAGTACTGGCGGCATTTACAATTTATAAAAATTCCGATCGCTTCTTCCACACACTACTGATAAGTCATTGTCAACAGAAGTCATTGAAAACAGCTGAAAGTTCAGCAATCAAAGGCAACCGAGTCGAGAACTTCTCGCCCCTAGCCTTGCGCAATCCATCCACGAATTCTTCAAGAAACTCTTTTGTGTAGTCTTCGTAACAAATACTCAGGCCCCCCCAAGTTTTACGCCCCATGAGGAAGAGGTCCAGGCCAGTGTACATTTCGTCTTTCTCGTAATCGATTAGAATTTCCTCGCAGCTGTCAAGGTCAGAATCCTGGAGCAACTCGGCGAATTAGTATGGGTTAAGTCTCCGGCTGGGATAGAGTATCATCTTTTGTAATAACTTGCCGATGTTTCATGTCTTCTGCCACTCTGGTTTTGTTTCTCGGATTCCATCTCACGCTTCTTTGCGGACTGCCGTTGTTGCAGATGAACCATTAACCCATACTTGACTTCTTGGTAATCTCGTTCAGCCCAATCACTCATCTTGTCTCTCAAATCTTCCCATTGAATTTGCTTCCCGATATCCCAGAACTCCTCTTCAGTATCATCGTGTTCACCGGCTGAATTGGAACGGCAGCAGGCATGGCGAAAGCCTGCCTCTTTATAATATGTCTGACGGAAGACGGATAAAGCAAAGTCCTTAGCTTCCACTAAAAGACCTCGCTCTTCAAGAATGAGAAGCCATTCAAAGACCCAGAAACCATTGTAAACTTGCGTATGCAAGATTTCCACAAGATCGAATTCCAGGCTTGAACCAGGGAGACAGCCACTAGGCGAACAGTTGCAGGAACAATGGTCTCTGATACCGATCTTAGCTCCGCTATCAAGAAGAATGTCCAGGATTTCGAGGAGCTCCTTTTTCTTGCGGTTCTCTGGGTCATGTAGAAGACCAAGCAACCCGTGGAGGACAGTTTGACCCTGGTTGTTCGTTATGTTGACCAGTGCCCCCTTTGCGATGAACTGCCGAAACAAAACCGGATCAAGAAAACGAGCAATAGCAAACAATGAGTGTTCGCCCAAGTTGTTCCTGTGGTTGAATTTCGCAAAGCCTGAATTAACAAGCATATTTGCCAACAGACAGCTATCCACAACGTGCATTAGGGTGCCCCCGTCTTCGAAGCAGATATCCAATGAAGTCACCTTGGAGAAAACCTTCAGCCAATATTTCTTCCAACCCTCTGTGAGACTTTTTGGGTCATGTGCGAGGAAGCAGTCTCGTCCAGACGCAAGGAAGATGCTAGGAAACAACCTAGGCAGCAGGCTGCGGTCATTCGAACTGATCAAGTCAATGGCACACCAAACCAAGGACCAATGATGTCGTACTGCGGCGTACATGATGAAGTCGTAGTCATTCAGCTTATCGCGCATGAATAGATCTGCGCCGTGGTTGATGAGAGCTGTGACTGCTTCTGAGATGTTCATAGCCGCAGCATACATCAAAGGAGTGATGCCGTTTTTGTCGCGCACACTAGCATCGTGACCCGCAGCTAGGAGGATGTCTAGGCGCTCTGGATAACGCACAGATATATGGAGGGGCGATTGCCCAAGAAAGTTGACGTTTTCCTCCAAGGGTTGGGTTTTCTGGATGATCACCCGAAAGTCCTCTTTAGATCCGTGTAGAATCGCGTTGTGAATGGGCGGGCTGTCCCCGAAATCTGCGTTGAGTTCAAATTAGAAAAGTACACATACGCCTCATTAGCTAGTCTGACCAGGGTTTGACTTAAGAATTATGCCCATGTATTCCAGGTAGAACGGGTCTTCTGGCATCATACGGACAAAACAAGCCAACTCTGGATCATGCACGCAGGGTTCCGGCCATGACTCGAAGCTGGGAGAAGCAGTTGTGCTGAAGTCACATCCAAGAGAGGTGACAGCCTCAATAATTTCGAGATGGCGATTTGTAGAACTGAATGACGCACAGTTGTACATGAGACTATGTGATGGTTCAGCATTGTCACGATAAAGGATAGGTAGAGACGTGAACACACCTTGGGCTGTCAACCCCCTTGATCAAATGAAGTTCTTCGACAAGAAAACGTAGTAACCGAATCTGACTCTCAATTTCAGTGCCATAGCATCCCCAGCCTCCGTAGGATAAAATTTTCTAGAGCAGATGGAATCGATGTCAGCCACATTAATAACAAGACAAGAATGAGATACCGACCTCGAGATAGCCCCTTCCCTGGGGGTCGACTTGATTCACAAATGCCGGATCCGATCTGTAAAGCTCTCTAAACTGGATTTCAGCCTCGTTCCACTTCAAAAGGTTTTCCGATAATTTCATTAGAATGACGAAACCCGGTGCGGTCCGATTGACGACTCTCTCAACCTGCAACACCGGTTGAAGCCAGTACTTCCCAGGCTCTACCATCATGTCAAGCCCAAATACGACTGCCCATCCCACACCAAAGTGTGAAAGCGCGGCTCGAAGGTTGACTCTGTAACGTTGGACCGAACACCTAGCATTGTCGCAAGTGTTGAAAATGTTGGCGAATGGGGTGTACTGAAGGCGCCAAAACCTGCCGCCTACTGAACGCGTGATATGGCATGAACAATGGCAACTTCGGACTGCACAATGAGAAAACCGATGCCGAGGGATATTCGAAATTCGGGGCAGAACGTCATCGTGACGCTCGCTAGTTGGCGAGACAGGGTTGCGTGAACTGTCCCCGTCACTGTTCTCGGGATCCGCGATGCGAAGCAACTTCTTCATGGCGATGTTTTGGTGGATTAAATAAAGCCTATAGACATTAATATCCGAGGCCGACTGAGAACACACGTGTGCGTGCTGGATTGGGATGCAGTACTGAAGGAGTTCTAGCTGGACACCTGAAACCGCGTTTCGGAGCTCTTCAAGTTCGGTGTTCCACCTTTTCGATCGAACTACCGCACGAACAGCATTCATTCTTGATGGCCCGGTTGGGATGTTCGCCGTGAGCTTTGTCAGTCGTTCCGTCAGAATCTCTGAACGACGACGGCATCTCTCCAAGATGATCGGTCCCATTTGTTGTTCCAGGATGTCATGCGTGTCTGCTTCAAGGCCATTCAGCTGCTTAGTGATCAAATCGAGGTCTTCCACCAATGTTGAAAGGTCACCAAGGAGTCCTGCTGCATTTCGGTGACGTTGCCGCAGTCGTTTGACCCCTTCCGCCAGTTGCAGAGCAAGGGACGCGAGACCCGCCCCGCTGGCCACGACAGCCACGACTTCTGCCATGGCAGGATTCGATAACGAATTGACACTTAAGCGAGCAACGTTACGGTAGGTGCATGATGTCAAGGACAGATTGTCCTCGTTGAGAATGCTGTCTATGAATGCTGACAAGGCTCTCGTCCATCACATGAGGCTCTGCCACGACCAGGCTGATGCGGGCACCTATGAGAGCTGCAGATGGCTGAGACTGCGCCCCGGCGCTATCCGAAGACCATCAATTATTAGGTGGGTTCGACTTTGCACCTTTGCTCAATTTACTTTGCTGGATTTGAATGTTATTTGAAGAGAGCGGTGCTAAGAGCTCACAGCCTATGGTCCGATTTATTATTTCCTCTCTGGCGGCGACTTATCAGCGGAACGCTCCAGCACGACTTTGGGCAGCGGTGGCGTTTGCTCTTTTTTCGCCGACAACCACAGGTACGTGACACCAGCAACGCCAGCTAGAATGAGGATTAGCCCGGATCGCACCCAATCTATTCCTATCACTACTAAAGCTCTGCGATGTTAGTTACAGATGCTTGTAATTATTGCTGGCTGTTATATTAAGCAGGGTAGCAGAGGCGTTGGATTGTAGGGTATAATATTAAACTCGTAAACTCTGTAATTTAAAGAGTAATACTTATACTGGGTATTCAGTCAGCAGGATAAGGGGGGAGAAGTAAAAAAAGGCAGGGAATGGAAATGGAATAGAAAATATGCTCGGAAACGTGGAGGCTGCTAGGCAGATCCAGCCAGGTCAGATTACGGGGGCAGATTAGCTGAAGTAGTGCGCAGGGCTGCAATCAGGCATTCCCGCATCCAACTATCCCTCCTGCTAATTTATACAGTAAAGGAGTATGTGTGCTACCCATCATCCTGCCAAAGGTGAATCCTTACAGAACAGAATCGCAAGCGGCGCGCCCGTAAGGTGGTGCCCCAAACACCCCGCGTCTAACCTGCCACAGATAACACTGTCTAGTGTCGTCAATACCGGGTTCTTACAACCCTGCTCTGGAGATAGCCGATGATTCTCGAAACAGAGGCGGAATAGGAAGACGGCAGTATCGAGTATTGCCCTTTGCGCTCTCCGTCACACTGGCCGCGTTTGAGCTAATATTCCGCTCACAGTCGCCTCCCTTCTCCATCCAATTTCTCGGGCACAAGGACAACCACGGCGCCGACGCGTGTCGACACGACAACAACCAACTCCTGTCGCTCTTGCCCGCGTCGGACCGCACCGAGTCCGACAATCTGGCCGCCCTGGCTCACCATATCACGGCCTGCGTCGAAAAGGAGCTCGACTTGCGCCGGGACCAGTATTCACGGCTGGCTTAGATTGCGGGTCGACCCATGCTGCCACGTCTGCTGCACCGCCGTTGCTGGTCGACCGAGTTGTCATCGTCACGGAGCGGATGGACATGCATCTCGTCTGGACGACCGGCCGAATATTCCTCAAACCTATCCCCCGCTTCCTGCTCGAGCTGCGCTACTGGGAAGAGTACCTCCCCTGCCCGGTAAGAAAAATTACTAATAACTAATTTTAATAAATAATAATTTCTTTTTAAAATAATTATTAAAAAAATAATTAAGTTATAGTATTAATAATTTTATAGTTATTATATAAGATTATAAAATCTAAATTTAAAACTATAACTACTAACTTAGCTATAGTTAGTTAATTCTTTCTAACTTAATATTCTTTAAGTAATTAATATTTTTAAAAAGCAGATTCTTAATATAAAATAAAATCTTAAATATAAAATTAAAAAATATTATTACTAGTTAGTGTTGCATCTAGCAGATAGATAGAATCATGTGTGTGAGAAGCTCTTGGTATTCTTCTTATCTAATAGAGGTCTGTTAGGTCAGTCTTATAGATGAAGATAACCTCGGATAACCTCGGACGGCCGAGAGGCTCCGGATAGTCCGGAGTCTTTAGCTTCAGCTAGCTATTGATAAAATCAAGGAAAAGCTAGGACTATGACGAGGTCGGTGACGAAGCCGGTAACGAGGCAGGTAGCGATAGACGCCTATAATAAAGGAAGAAAGCTTCAATACAGTAGAAATCCGATATCCCAATCCCGAAATATATAGCAGTTAGTAATTAAATAATATAAGCCTACTATTAGTATATTAGAAAATAAATCCAGTTAATATATATATATATATAATTTATTATACTCAATAGCTTATAACTAATAGAATACTAGTTACTATTATATATATTTATTTCCCAAATTTTACTATAATATTATAAAAGCTTATATAGTATCTAATTTCTACTAATATATCTTTATTTCTAATCTTTCCGCGGGTCTCGTAGGGTTTATATTATTAGCAAGCGAACTTAAAGGCTATTCTCCAAGTATTCAGAGTCCTATCTACGGCGGCTGAAGCGGTGCCTGCTGTCCATGGCACGAGGTGTTTGATGCGGGGCCAAGACAATACGCCACCGGCATATAGAATGAAAGGGACTATCAGTACCCATATCCAACCTCACCTCCGAATTCATCCACAACGCGGCTCAACAAGGCAATCAACGGTGACATCGAGTCAGCCATGGTTCACCAGAGACGGCTTTCCCGTGCGAGAACTGCACGGGATCGAACGTGTCCGGGTTTCACAATAGACAAGGGTTCCAAATTGGGGACGGGTTGGTCGGTGGGTGGCCTGTCAGAACCCATTGCCTCGTGAGCTCCCCACCGCACGGTTTCATGCGAATATGTAACCCTATAGTTTTCCCGGACGCTCCAGAGGCTCATCTGATCGGATGACATTTATTTAGCGAATTTTAGAGTTTAGCTTCGGGCTGGGCGAGGTCGGCTTTACTACCAAATTCGCACCAAGACGACTGCTCAGCCTCCAAAATGTCACCCGCCCCGTTGTTCAAGGCGTCCGTAATCTTCATTGTGATTCATGCGTCCGTCTTGGCAACTTATTAAACTTCAATGAGGTATTGTGGATAGCGGACTACGTAGTAGGAAATGGCCTCTCCGGAAGAACCGACTTGATTGCTTCCATCGCCGCCGCACGTTCCGTCTATTCTTGCTTCTTGTCACCCACACCAACACTCGTTTTAACATCGCATCCAGTCAATTCAATATTGACGTTTCCATTCGTTCTCTTGTTTATCGCTTAATTTATCCAATCAGTTCACTCGTTTGTTTGTTCATCCATTCCCAACCAGACCACGCCGTCAAATCAACAAGATGCTTGCCAAAGTCTTCTCCGTCGTTCTCTTCTTCGCTTTCGCGTAAGTTACCACTCTCAACTTCCTTGAGAAGGGATGAGCTTACATCTCCATAGTGCGGCAGATCTCCATGATAACTGCGCATGCGATAATGGCGACAGCTACAACTGGCGAATTACCACAAACGCATGCACCATGTACAACGATGCCAACTACAAGGTATGTGAAAGACAACCTCGACAGACGCCAAGGACATATTTCTAACTACAAGTAGTGGGGTGGCGCTTCCTACGATACTGCATCTGGAAGAGTGAGTACATTCCAAACACCTCAGGAAGCCTTCTTTTAACAGTTGTAGTGCACCCAAGCAACTGCCGAAGACCAGATCGCCGGAAAGGAATGGGAGAGCGCATGCAAGGAGATTGCCAAGGCCGGTTTCCAGTGTGCGGACGGTGTTGGAACGTGCTATGTTGATCCCGATGATGTCCGTGGCCGATGCTAATTGGTCCTCTTGAGAGTACCTGATAACTGGGAGCACTCGACATGAAGCAAGTTGGGAAATGAGGAAATAATACTGAAAGTAGAATAAATAGAATTAATGATTGAGATTTTTTGTCATAGCTTCCAAGGATCTTCTCTCTGGTTCTTAATTATGATTATTGATAGTACTCGACTAGCTAGGCTGTGCTAAGCTATGCGAATCTCTACCGGTTATACACACACACACACACACACACAGTACTCAAGTCAGGCCGGATGAAACCCTGCGCGCCATCGCCGCGAACTCTGCTCCATCGACCAAGGACGTCTTAACAGACCTGTCTAACAGAAAGGTCCTTGTGCAAGCACGCGGCTAGTCCGCTGCAACAGGCTACGTACAGCGAACCTGCTCTTCTTGCTTAGATCCGTCCGATCGGAGCCAGTGCGGACATCCCCCAAGGAAGACCACAGGTCACAAGCCCCAATTTCCCCATGCCCAAGCCTGTGCCCTAATTCTTATCCGGCGTCTCGATACCTTCCATCTTCGGGGGAACCTGCAGCTTCCGATATTCCGATGAGGTTTTTGATTAACTTGGGCGAGGAGGGGACGTGGTCTGTCGTGATGAAATCGGAGCAGTCAGTTCCCTTCCAGTAAGGAGAGACTATCGGTGACCATTTTCTATGAGTATTCAGTAGGGTCAGTAACACTCCATCATGACGTCACAACAAGACTGACGACATATCGACTCCATTTTGGTTGTGTACGTACCTGGGTGCAAAGGCGCATTATCAACCCTGGTGTCCAACGCAGTAACGCTCGCGATCTGGTCCTGATCTTGAGCCGGATGCACGCCATTCCGTGCTGCAGATGGTATGCAACTTGACTTTCAAGGTCTATATGCCAACTACGAATCCCAGGCTGTCTCGTGCCGTAGTGTGGGGACATGAATCTTTGGTTGCCTCACCAGGCCAAGAGGCGATACTCGGCTTCGGGAAGTTCCAACGCCGCTCATGCATTCTCGGCAGTAGTCACAATTCATCCAATCCAAACTGAAACTGGGTCTTCATCGGCTGTGGACATTGAGTTGAGTTATGGGTTAAGAAGATGATTCCAATACCTAGCAAATAACTTTACTAGCTCGTTTACATTCAGACCAACAGATAACCCGAATTACCCGGCTGCTCCTGTAGGCACTGCCTTCCAGCCTTACGCCGTCCCAAGTATCCCAAACCCTCGCGTATGGACCCCAGTTCCTGCGCTCGCATCTAAATGCGTCCCCATTTAAGCACGGATGACGTGCTTGAAGCCGCCGGAGATTACCTGGAAACCACCCTGGCCCTGCTGGCGACCGTCTCCCTGGCGACCGTCTCCGCCCTGGCGACCATCACGACCGTCTCCGCCACGACCGTCTCCGCCACGTCCACCGTCAATGACTGGATATCAAGATTAGCGAGAGTTAATAAAACGAAGTTGTGAGATTCTTACTCTTGACGCCGGCACCAAACTTCATGCCGCCGTTGACGAGGATGATGATGATATCGTTGCGGCTGACGAGGTTGAAGATCTGGAGGGTCTGGATCTGCTGGAGCTGGATGAGGATGATGATCTGGTCGGCAAAGCTGGCCTCGCGGATGTTTCCGAGTTGGATGACGTCCTGCATGCCCATCTTGGCGACAATGTTCTCGATCTCGCCGCCAAGGTTGTTGTCTTCGTTGTCTTCCTCACCACGGTTCTCCTCTTGGTTCTCCTCCTCAGCGGGTGCCTCGGTCTCAGCGGGTGCCTCAGTCTCGGCGGGAGTCTCCTCAGCCTCAGCGGGAGTCTCCTCGGCCTCGGCGGGAGTCTCAGTGACCTCCACGGCCTCCTCTTCCTCGGCGGGGGTCTCTTCGGGGGCGGCTGTCTCCTCAGCGGCTGCGTTCTCGGTGGCGGCTGGCTCCTCGGGGGCACCGGGTGCTGCTGCTGGGGCCGCATTGATGACCTTGAACTCGCGGATAGCGTGCTCGGAGCGGCGCTGGGCGGCCGGGTGGAGGTCGACGGCGACGGCCGACACCAGGCCAGCGGTCATGAGGAGCATAGAGAGGGTCTTCATCTTGTCGGTAAAGAGAGTGAAAGAGGTTGGATCGGTAATCAAAAGAAAGCTGAAATCAATTCAGAAAATGAGTGAATATGGTGTCGTGAATGGAATAAGAGCCCAGCTCTAGTAAAAGAAGGTAAGAAGGTAAGAGGAGAGTGTGTGTTGGATGATGAGAGAAAAGACTTTACAGCGAGGCCAAAGGGAGCATATTATACTTGCTCGACGAGTAGGAGATTGATGCCCATTGCCATTCCATCAGGTTGCTCTTTCGTTTGCACTGAGGGGTCCAAGTCAATGCCAAGCGCGCCTCTCCACGGAACTTCTGCCAGCCGCGGATGAAACCGTCGCAAGTTCGGTGTGGCAGATCTCTCATCATCGGGGATTTGGTCGTCATGTACCATCAACATCGAACCGGCATCCGGCCATGCATCACCATAGCTCCATCACCAGCATCCATCCAAGCCGCACTCCCTGTCTCCCCAGGGCATATGCACTGTCGTCCCGTCTTGTGAAACTTGGCGGTCTGATCTTCTGGGGGGCAAAGGGGGCCTGTGCATTAACCTACCATGTACAATCCCCTGGTCCTACCGGAGCTCGGGTAAGGGCGTTGCTAGTCAGCGCAGAACCCCTGATCAGGACGGATACGTTACAGGCATTGAGCATGGACCAATGCCAAGAGATCGGGGTAGCAAGTCGGTGCCTGGTTCGTCTGTAGTTGGCACAGGTGTACGGTGTGGGAGAGAACCCTGGTCGCTTCTCCAACGCGAGATCGGCCGGCACCCGGAGAGAATGAATCCCGGTCTCGGGTCTCGGGTGTTACGGGAGGGTCTCTGAGGTTGAGAGTCAAGAACCCCAGTCTTACGTAGCACTACGCAACACGCTTGCCATGGTGCAAGACCTCATGAAACAGGAACAGACTGGGAGTTCCAAGTAAGCTTGTTTTTACCCATGGCACTTGCCCGACATGTGTTGATTGGCGCTTGTCGTCCGATGATTGCAGTTCCAAGTGACGCAATAAAGATGATGATGGGGGGAAAGCATCTAATCTACTGGGGCGGAAAAGTGCAGCTTGGTCCATTCTAGCTATTTCTTCTGAATGATATTCAACATTCTATCCATGCGCAATGCATATTCAAAGATTGGCCAAGAGAAACCAATCCAGCCATCTCCATCTGCAAAAGATACGTAACAGCGGGGACCGTCTTTTCGCCGGGACCCCGCTTTAGCCACGTCATGGCTTTGCGCGCTTCTGGGCCTCCTCCTGGTGTACAAGGTGGCGAAGGAGTGGAAGTTTGCGATCCGCGACCCCCTCCCACTTATTGTGCTGTTCCAGGATCGAGAAGCTCGATGACCCCAGCGTGGCGGGAAGCGTGGCAGGAAGCAGAGCTGGCATTTTGCTTAGAAGACAAGCCTCCGCGATCAACCTTGTCTCGCGACAGGGCATTAATCCCCTGGCGTCTTTCTTATACCATCTGCGTACCCTTCGCCTGGTCGAGGGAATGAACTGGGGTGACTGCATCCGGGCCACCCAGAAGTCCGTCTCTTTGTATTATCTTGCTTATGAAGTCCAAGCGAGCCTCGCTTGCTTGGACGGATGAGGCCACGCGACCGAGGCTAGCCGTGTGTAGCGCCACGCAGCGCGGCGGCCTGAACCAGGTAAAAGAGAAAAATCCCAGACTTAACGTCAAGGCCACGGGAAATTCACACGCCGGAAGGTAGGCAGAAGCAGAATACTGTAATCACACTTCTACTATACTGGCTTCTATTCGGCGACCTACAGGAGTACAGGGTATGGGAGTGTCTCGCCAGTCATCCGACCGACAGAATCCACCGAGTCTTACGCCCCTGTTCGAGCAGCAACTTAACCATTACCTCGCCCCGTTCTCCGCGGCTAAGTATAGAGGCGTGTCTCTACTATGGCAGCGATTATCCCCGCCTTTATCCAGCATCTCGTCCCTCGTCCTGCAGTCCGATCCGGATAAAGCGAGCCCAGCGCGAGAGGAGGGTTGTCAAGGAATACTGCGAGTATTAGTTATTATAACCGTGATGCTGATAATTGAAGGAGATCCAGGAGACGTAAAATATATTGCTAGTAATATACCCTTCACGAATCTCGATTACTTGATGGATGGAACTTACGTTTGTGCTAAGCCTGATCTTTACTATAGCGCTTGACCAGAACAGCTTTATCGGCAAGTATGACAGCAGCTCAGGGGCCTTGTCGTTCTTTTAACGCAGGATGATCTCTCGGTGGTGCCGAATAACTTTGTTAAAGTTAAAGGGGGACGGATCGCTGTCAGTGGCATCTCGGCAAGTGTTGTGCGATGAGACTGGAGGCGCCTGTGGGTATTAAAGCGTCCAGTCTTTTGGGGCTCCCAAGCTCGTCGATAATAATAAAGCTTAAATGCTCTTATCGGTATACTATGGTGCCAATTGAAGATGTTTGCCTATTATCCTATACAGCTATCTGTACCTAGAGCGCAACCCCAATATATCAGTGCATCTCGTATAAGCGGGGTTATCTTGGGATCGGGGCCGACGCAATTTGCAGGAACTGTCGTCGTCCTATATCGTTTGACGGTCGCTTGTATTCTGTAGACGGTATGTTCGGTGTAAGGAATAGATTCGGCAATTTCGTCGATCGGGTCTCCACGTAGTAGCATATTACGGATTTGCTCTTGCTTTTCGGGGGAGAGTCGCGGAGCTATTATATGCTGCGAGCAGTAATGAGCCGCTTCTGGCTTCTGAGATGAGTGAAGGAAAGTAAGTTAGGAACTTGCTACATATTCCCTACCAGAGGGCGAAAAGTTGTGCGCTTGGTACCTGAGGTATCTACCGTACTGTTATAACTTGCAGATCGCGTGGAGCCATTAGCACCAGCTACACACTGTATCAAGCCACATTTGGTCCATATTTGGTAAAGTTGCTTACACCAAAATACTGAGAGTCGTGCTACCCGTTGGCATTGTGGGGCTTGCAAGCATGCCAACCTCTACGAGGTTGGTTATAAAAACCTGGTCCAGCTATATTATTCTGGTCTACCTTTTATACTAAAAATATCTCTTTTTATCTTTCTATTCTAGCTTTAATTTTAATATATAAAATCTTTAAAAATATTACTAAATAGATATAATTTAGAGCTTTAAAATAAATATACTTTTAGAATTTTATATAACTATTAGCTGTTTTAGTATTTAAGATTTTTTTATATCTTATTTTTAAACTTTTAAAATATACCTAAATAAAATTTACTTAAAGTAAGTTTATTTTTTAGCCCTAAACTACCTCTATTTATATTTATTTTCTAGAGATTTTATTTACTTAAATTAAAGCTAGAATAAAAAGTTAAAAAGAGGTATTTTCAGTATAAAAAGTAAACTAGAATAATATAGCTAAACTAGGTTTTTATAACTAACCTCGTAGAGGTTAGCATACTTACAAGCCCCACAATATCAATAGGTATTTATATAACCCCTTATTACTAGTTAAATAACTTTTTGTATATATAGTATTATATAATTAGGAAAATCCTTCTATAGCCTAATTTCCTCCCTCTTTATATTATACTATTTATTGTAATTATAATACTCCTCTATAATACTACTAATATACTAATTTTAATTGCTTTTTTATAATAGATTGTAAAAATAAGTTTTTTTTTATTAATAATCCTAATTTTATAACAATTAACAAATTTTCCAATATATTACAGAGCGAGATCGACCCCTTTATAGATAAGAAGTCTTTACCACTAAGTATAGCAGAAAATCCCTTAATATAAATTCCTCTGTTACTTAAATTGCTAACTTTTAATATATTTAATAACCTCTTTACCTTTCTTTAAGATTTCTATCTTAATAAGGGCGCTGCCCTTATTAAGACGGCTGCTATAAAGAAGCTAGATGCCACCGAAATCCTATAACTATAATATGTCTCCCTTAGCTGCAATTGCAGCCTGGCTTTATAAGAGCCTCGGTTTATAGGGCTTTAATAGCTAAAGAAGAGGAAAATTAACTGCCTATTTAAGATTATAGTAAAATCTAGCTTGGCTATAAATAATCTTTAAATCTATTAACCTAAGAGCTATTATAACTACCCTACCTCTTATAACCCCTCTATTTACCTTATCTATTAAAAAAGGACTTAAGTATAGTATATCTTTATATAGTTACTTATTTAGATAAATTCTCTTTCTATCTAAAAAATAAATAAAATTCTTTACTTTTTAATATTAATACCAAGCTATTTTACGTAAAAAGATATCTATAATAACTATTAATACCTCTAGTAATAGACTTTTAATAGCCTAATTACAACTTAGTTTTAAATTTCTATTTTATAATTATATAATTTGTAGTATTTTATTAAATATAAAGATAATAATAAGAATTATATTTAGGCAGTTCTTTAAACTTATCTTTAGTATAAGATTTAATAGAAGTATTTTCCTAAGGTTCTTAGTCTTAATAATATATATAAGATTAACTACTTTAAGATATTCTTCTTTTAAGTAATTAAAATATTAAACTAGTAATTTATAGTTAACTTTATATTTAGCCTTATTAATAATAAGAAGAAAGAGGCCTATTTTTAGCTTTATTAGTAGCTTAATATATACTAAAAGAGCTTTATCTTCTAACTCTTTTTATAGTTATTATAAATAAAGAAAAAACTCTTAAAAATGCTTTTAATTAGGTTTTTCTAGCTATATAGCAGTAATTATATATCTAGTATATTAATATTAATATAAAGGTAAAGATTAAATTATAGTAGAATTTTAATAATCTTAATAATCTTAAAAATCTTAAAGTTAATAGCTTTAAAGTTAATAATACCTTAGAAATTATAAATATAATTATATTATCTTTTAATATTCTATAAGAAGATAAACCTAACCTTAAATACCTAGTATTATAGCTCTTATTACCCCTTAATAATATATATAGCTATAAAGGGATATTTAAGATATAGAAATATATTATTTATATTTCTATAGAAGCTAAATTTAAAGCTTAATAAAAAAGGCTTAATAATATATATTCTTTTTAATATTATATTCTTAGTTATATCTCTAAGAAATATATAGTTTAATAGTTTTAATAAGTAAAGTATTATATTAATAACTATTATAATTTTAGCTAGAGAGTTAATAGCTTTATAAAGATTATATATAAAAATATAAAGTTATTTTTAGTAATTAATATAGGTAATTTTCTTACTCTTTATTAATTTCTTAAATAAATACTTAAAGAGAAAAAGTAAGATTATATTTAATAAGCTATAAATATAAATATATATATCCAGATTAAATTCCTCTATTATAAATAGCTTTATAATATTAATATCTAAATTTCTTATATTACTATTAATTTAATAACTTATTAAATTTATCTTATAATATACTTAATAAATAAATATCTCAAATAAATAAGTATCTTAAAAATCCCAACTCTTAAAATAGAAATTATAATAAAAATACCACAAACTATTTAATTAATTAAAACTACTTACTATATTCTTCCCTAGATATCTTAATTACTACCTAATAGGTCCTTGCATTATAGCCAGGCTTACTATATATACCATAGCGCTAAATATCTAATCTAACTGACCTTCCTCGACTACTACTCCTCGACGATTTAGCTACTACCTATATATCTATATCTATTTAATTAATTGCTTGCCTTCCTTCTTCTACTATTATAACCCCTCTTCTTTATAATCTAGTTTTTTTTACCCTCTAGCGCTAGCTTAGTATCTTATTTACCTCTTAAAGGTTTTTATTCTTAGTAGTTAATAAGGCAACTTAATATATAACTGCCTTTATCTTTTTTGTAAGAGATTATAGAGCTTTTAAAATTAACTCTGGAGAGCTACTTTAATATCTTTTAATCTGCCTTTTGAGGTATTTAGACTAAGATCTAGCCTTAATTACAATCTTTAGAATCCTTAAAGCCAAGGGGTTAATAGCTTAGCTGCCTTCTTAACTAATATTGGTATCTGTAGCTAAATATTAAGCTTTAAGATTATAATTTCTAGGTTAAGAGGAATAAGACTAGCTTCTTTAAAAGCCCTCTTAATATTTCTTTTTATTATAGTAGCTTTATATATAGTATAAAAGGCTGGAAAGAACTTAGTCTTTAAAATATAGGTTATAAAATATCTAATTAAATATTTTATTTTTTAATTATAAGTCTTTTTTAATATATTAAAATACTTAATATTAAGAAGCTAAAGTAAATAAGAGGAATAAGATAGTATATAAAGCTAGATAATCTTCTTTTTCTTATAATATTTCTTAAATTTAATAGAGTAGTAACTTTTATAGCTATTAAAAATTAAAAAATAATAGAAACTAATTAATTAATTAGTTATATACTAATTAAAGTATTTAAGCTACTTAAGATTAATCTTATTATTAATCTAGCTATTTTAAGTTATTATAATAGCCTAATTGCCTAGAAAGTTACTTTTTTAATATTAATTAGTAAGGTAATATTAGCTTATATTAATAATAAATAGCTAGATTGCCTAGCCTTTTATATTAATTGCTTAAATAATTATAATTTATTTCTAGTTTTTAAGCTATACTAATTTTAACTTTAAATGCCTTTTTATACCTATAATAATTATTCTACTTATAATTATACCTATAAGAAAGCCAGTCTTATTAAAATTATAGATATTATTTAATTAAATACTATACTTTATAATTATATTTACTATAAGTTGAAATTAATTATAAATAATAATTAGATTTTTATATTTAGCTCTCTAGTAGTTATATTTATAAAAAAAATATATTTTAAGATCTAGATGCTACTTAATAAAATTATAAGCTTAATATATACCAACTAATAGTATATTGCAGTCGGTAAGCAATTAATTAGCTATATTTTTAATATTATATAGCCAGGGGGGAAATTCTTATAAATCTAGGTTAAAAATAAAGTAAATAAGAATCTATTCCTCTAAATTAGATAGCTAATGTAATTTCTAGATAGTATTATATTGAGATTGGATGCCCTTCTACTAGCAGCTAAGGGTCTTCTAGGAGACTGTATATATACTTATAGCGCTCTGAAGATTTAAATTCGGGTTATTTTAAAGGGCATAAAGAGTAAGAAGCATTCTAGCTTTATAATTAGACTATAATATACTGGGTGGTTGGGAATTAATTGATTAAATGGTAATAATAAAGGTTGAGGGATTTTTAAGATACTTACTTATCTGAGATACTTGCTTATTAAGTATGTTAATAATAGTATATTATATTTAAAAGAATTTATACTTAAAGCCTCTATTTATATATATAAATAAGTTTAAATAGCAATTTACTCTTTTATATACTTATTAAATTTTAAGGTAGCTTAAGATTAATAAAAGTATTTAAAAGTAGAATATTTATTTATATTAATAGCTTAAGAAGTATTTAATAAAAAACTTACTTCTTTATATATAAACTTTATTAATTTCTACTTTTTAAAATTTTAAATAGCTACTTTTTTAAATTTAAGATTTTTATATTACTTAAAGTTTTTATAGTTAATTTTATACTATAATAAATAAAAAGATTATAATTTCTTTAAATTTATAATTTCTATATAATAATAATAATATTATAATTATATTATTAATATTATTATAATTACTAATTTTATTATTATTAACTTTAAGAATAATAAATAAAATTAATAGCTTTAATAATATATAGTAAATAATTATAAATATCTACTAAAATTATATATAAGCTAAAATTAAATTAAAATTATTATTATTATAATATTATAGCCCCTCTTAATAAGAAAACTTAGTATTTAAATTTACTGTATTTTTATTATATATATATTATAATTATTAAAGCTTAAATTTTAAATTTTAAGCTACTTTTTTCTTTTCTATTAAAATTCTATCTAATGTTTTTAATTTTAATCTTAATAAATATACTAAAAACTTCTATAATCTAACTTAATATTCTAAGATTTCTAATACCTATAATAACTCTTATTTAAATCCCCTCTCTAACTAGTATTTTATATAGCTAGTATTTATACTAACTTAATATAATATAATAACTTTTAAAACTAGAAGTTATATTAAGCTCTAGTAATATTCTAAAGAAAGATTTAACTTCTTAAATTGGAATTATTAATATTTTTAACTAAATTATAAAATATAGCTATTTCTATTTAAATATATAGAATAAGATTATAAATAAGAATTTAATTTCCTTATCTATTAACTTTAATCCTATTATTAAAAAGTAAATAATATCTAAAAATAGCTAATATAATCTATTAGCTTCTATTTAGATATTATAGATAGTATAGTAATAGCTTAAATAGATTTTCTTTTTTAAGAAAGCTTAAGAGGAAATTTAACTTCTATTTTTTTAATTTATCTTTTAAATTTTAAGAGAATCTAAGATTATATTAAAGTTAGAATTTATAATATAAATATAATAAGTTATCCCTAGAAAGAGCTACTTAAGTAAAATTCACTATATTAAAAATTAGTTATAATAAGATAAATATTAAAAGAAAAGTTAATTTCTTAATAATAAGAGATATCTCCCTTATATTCTATTACTTAAAATAAAATTACTATCTTAAGGTTATTAACTATAAATAGTAAGATTATTAACTATAAATAATAAAGTTAAAGTTAAAAAAATTAAATAAAAACTTTAAGTAGAAATTAATAAGTAATAACCTTATTATTTAATTACTATTTCTTCTAATACTAAGTAAAATACTTATTATTTATTCCTATTATTTAAGATTATTATATAACTTTAATCTATTTAATAATATTAAGTAAAGCTAAAAAAACTAAATAATATTACAGCCTAAATTAAAACCAG
The DNA here is from genome assembly GCF_021365365.1 of Ilyonectria robusta. Taxonomy (NCBI): domain Eukaryota; kingdom Fungi; phylum Ascomycota; class Sordariomycetes; order Hypocreales; family Nectriaceae; genus Ilyonectria; species Ilyonectria robusta. The sequence goes on from NW_025764515.1 coordinate 60,667, forward strand.
ATAGTTATAACTAGCAGAACTATAATATACCTACTTTTTTACCTAATATAAATCCCAAACTCACTCTATATAAGTAAGCCTAAATATATAACTTACTTCCCTAAAATAAGCTATAAGATTAAACTTACTCTTATCTAGTAAGCCCGTATAAGCACTACTAGTATATAGATATTTATTTAGTACTTTTATAAATAGATAGCCTCACTAGCTATTAATATACTTAGTTATATTAAATCTACTATTCTACTATTACTAAACTGTAACCTATATTGCTTACTATAACATCCTAATCCACTCGATTATATACCACACGCCTCAGACCTACTCTATACCCTTAGGTTAGACCCGACCGTCACATATAAGCCTTAATACTATTATAGATATAAATCTTAATATAACCTTTAATACAATCCTCAACTCGATTATAAGCTAGTATAAGATTATATATAAAGAAAATAGGAAGCAGATAAGAAAGGGGAATGCAGGCTAGCTCGAGGCCCTCGGCAATACTAACGCCGTCTGGCAATAGCTTTATTCTAGCTACTCAGTCGTCCCTATAAGATGAGATTGTGGTCAGGCTGTGAGGGATTTTCCTATGATTTGAGGGCGCCTCTTGCTATTATAGTAATTTTGGTGTGGAAAGGAGAAGGTAAGGAAATCTAAGTGAAATAGCGAATTCTCACGTGATAGTTATTCAACTAGCAATAAGGGGTTATATGAATAGCACGACTCTAACTCTTTTCCTGGGTATACTTCCAACCTAACATAAGTGCGGAAGTAAACATGCGTCGCGGGCATTGTATAGGCCCCGTCTTCGCCGGTCTTTGTGATTGAGCGGCGACAGGATTTAGTTCGAGGGATATATGCAGTAGGTTGAGGTAATAGCAAGCCGCCAGAAGGGTAGCATACGTCGCGCTGGATGTTCGTAATATCCTTTCTATATAAGCCCTAAGGGGGATCAGGTGGGGAGTCCCTACAGGAGCCGCGGTAGGACAAGGCCAAAGAGCCGTAAGCAGGCGATCAGTAGAGCCTATGAAATGGCATATTGTTAGTCGTTGGTTGGCGCGCTGAAGGATTGTAAATACCTATTAGGTCATCAACAAAGTTGTCCCGTCTTATTGCAAGCTGTCTGTTCCGGTAGTATGGGCAGATGACTGTATGAGGGGCCTGTGGGGTAGTTATGGCACAATGATACAGTTTTCAATGGCCCTGGAAAATTGTAGATGCACTATAACGACGTCCAGACTTGGATATCCTAGCTTTTTAACACTCGATTTTTTACCCTTCATATGTCAGAGGATATACATCGTTAAGACTTGTCGAATAACCACATTATTACCGGAGTAGCTCTTGCACTCTAGTGCTTTAGGCAGTGGCCTTGGCGTAACTTAGCTGCATTCAAACTCCGCGTGAACATTGCCTTGCCACCCAAGTCGCGGTGGCAGAAGGTAGCTGATTCTTAGGTTGGAGGAGCCGATCTCTGCTCAAAAAGGAGATTGAAGGGTGCTTGATGTGACTGTGTTACTTTCTCATGACGTCACTCTTAGATGAATATCGCTTGTGCGCATGGATATGCTCCCTTGGTGACTCCCAGGATTGGGAAGGTGTGGTGGGATGGAGGCCGTCGCAGCAAAAAGGCTTAGCGTGGCTTGGCTTGCATCTCCGATCAGAACCAAAGCCTCGATGGTGGTGCGAGCAGGTTGCCAAGCCGTGACGTAGGCCTTGCTCCTTAGTGCTATTTGATTTGTAACCTAGTCGCTGCTCCATTTCATGTATCGATGCTAGGGCTGTCTTGAGAACCTGATTTAGGCCAGGCAATGTGGATCGACGCGCAGCCACAGCCAAAAGTTGCTACGCCCATGTCCACTTTCTCTCGCAAAGATTTCCCTCTCATCCTCTCTGGTTGTAGTTATATTTTCAACTATCCTGCCATTTACAAGCTTGCTATTCAACCTCGCGCAAATCTTATCAATATAACACGTGATCCGTATGATATGGATGACCCATCCTGGGCATGGCCAGCCTGGAAGTTCGACATGAAGAGAGGGGACTTATTTACCAAGCTTCACGACCAGTATAACACCTATCCATCCCCCATTCAAGACCCTGATGCCTTCCACCACGATATCTCCGAAATCTCCCACGAGGCCAACTCCGCTACCGAATTTCATCATTTGGCCAATAATCGCAGGCAACAACGCCTCCGCGAATTGAACGACGCTTTTGAATCTGCGAGTCTGGAGATCATCGCAAACCCAAGTCTTATCAGTTCGCCTCAGTGGCAACATGCTGTCCAACTCTTTCGTACACATTCCTTCGACTCCCTTATTCGCTACTTCGCTTCTTACCTCCCCACCGACCACCTTTGGCATCCGTTGTGTCATACCACTACTCCTGTCACCAACAACACTGAGCCCATGCCCCATTTACCAGACAAGGAGTATGAGCGCACCAGAACGTACGACCCTGGCGGCACAAGGTGGTGGCCCTCTCCGTTATCCTCGATACTCCCGCCCGGCTTATCCGGCACTCCAGCGAGAGACCGGCCTGTTGAGCGGGATGAATCCGTGAATACCGTGGCCCGAGCGGTGCTCTTTTCCTTTTCAGAGCCTGCGCGTTTTCCACCTCAAGAATCTAGCTCACATGTCGACCGTGGCGAAGAAATGACGCGACCTGGTGATGACACGTCGACGATGCCCAATTCCAATACTTTAGAGACGGCGGAGTGTGGAAATGAAACTGCATATAATGAGGGAGTACGCCCTAAAGAGAGTTTACCTGCTAAACAGCTCGCCAAAGAGGTCGAGTTTAGAGGATGCCACTCGGAAAACCAGATGAGTCGTCACCTTCATTGTCGAAGGACAGCCCAGGCCACGGCCTTGACATCTTCGGCCACGGCTACACTAGCTTCAGGACCGTCGCAAAGCACAATCACTTTAGCCAACTCGATTCGGCCAACCAATGGCGCTCGGGCGGGAACCAAACGAAAACGTTCTTGAGAGATAGAAATTCGCACGGAAGCTAAACCGTGTGTTCGTTAAGTTGGGGATCACAAGGAGGAGAAAGATTGACTAGGTATCATGTGACAACTAGATCTAGATGATTATTTTCATTTCAAACTACGGAATCTCACATCTTTCGTCAGTACTTTATACCCGTAATCCTCCCGCATGTGTTGGGGCCGTAGAGTCTCTTCAACTATATCATCAGTCGGATCCCCCCTCGAATCGAGGATAAACTTTGGGCATATCTGCCGTCCGTAAGGGCAGTACTCAGACTCGAGATGACGAATCTCGTGCGATATTCGTGATTACTAGCGGATGGTGATTATAGAAACGTGCCACACGGAAAAACGGAAAAGTATATTATACTCGGTGGGAGGTAGGTGTGGGAGAAACCAGATCAGAGCTCCCCAGATTAAAGTTCACAGTTTGTACCATGATGGCTCCCGTTGACACGCGTCATCTGCGCCACGCATCCGCTTGTAATGCATAATCTGCTAGTATTAACTCCTACCTTTTCCGTCATGTGTCTCCAGGATATTGCGGGGTCTTACGTAAGGATGACGGTTGCCTCCTAGTGTGCTTAAAAGGGCCTGCCTCGTTATCGCTTTCCTGTAATAATTTCTAACTCACACACGAGATTGCAGATATGGATCCCCCAAAAAACGCTGAGCTCCCTACCGAAAAGGATAAGCGCCTCCTGCGGAGGTACGGAACGATACCGACCGGAGGAAACCTTCTCCATCACCAGTTAGAGGTAGAGAAATACTCTTGAGTACTGCTAGCCGGCTAGAATCAAGCTAATTCAGCCATTGATACCAGGGAAGAAAGTATTTCGATTCGGGTGACTTTGCCCTCTCGCAGTCTAATAAACCCTCTAACATCGGCACCGTGAATACTGGCAGCGAACACCCCCTCCGGGAAAATATACCATATCCATCATCTGCCGTACCAAGCTCTAGCAACGTTGATAATGACGCTAACCAGAATTTGCGAGATGGGAAGAAGGCTGGTGAGTTGATGCCAGCTAGCCACCTTGAAGAGGTGATGGCTGCTCAGGCTCAGGATGGGCATGGAGACACGAAGCAAGAAAACAACGTGTAGATGCTAGCGTCTATGATATATCAAGCCAGCCACCGTCTCGCAGCTCGACCTACCACGCCGGAACCGGCACTCTTCAGATATACGCCCACCACGTCACCGCGCCGACCACGGATGGGGACCGCCAAGACTACCACATGACCCAGATTGACACTTGGGGAATACCGGCAATATCGATACCTTTCAGCGCAGAGCTACCGTATTCAGAAACTCCAGGGACTTGGCTTAACGGCACTGAGACAACTTCATCGAGGCTGCGAACGCCAAAACGTCTCTAGCAGGGACGGCGGCTGCTCAAGAGAGCCTCGTCGCCACAAGCTTCACGTCGAGCTTCAACTCTCATGAGACCAGGTCTAAGTGGCAACGCAGTCCGCGTTCAAGTGCCCGGGAGATAGCTGTCGTCGCATTGCACGATCAGTTACAGTTGCACCTCGTCCCGCTCTGCAGCCTCCTCAGCCGGGTCCATCGCGAAGCTCGCAGACTGGCTATCCATTTCTCAAGTCTGGCTAGCTGGCATCTATAAGAACTTCTAATCATCTAATATTCTGAATTCACAAGGGCGGTCGCCAAGTTCATATATACAACATTCATTCCCCAACCATTCTACAGCAAAGGCATGAATGACTTCCTCTCTGGATGTGTAGGTGTAAGTGCTCTCTATGGGGCTTATAGGACCGTCATGTGGTCCCTTATCTACCTGCGTTGGCGAGGAGCAGCGTCTCTGAAGCGCCAGCGTGATGAAGGGTTGGTGACAGAAGGCAATAGATATAAAATAGAAGGCTTAAGTTGGAGCTGTATCGAGTCTTATACGAGCACTCTGCGCTGAAGCGCTCACGCTATAAAGGATATCAACATACAATAGGCAGAACACATTAATCCGAACCCGACCCTGATTTCCCCCTTTTGGTGTTTGCCTTGAGGAACTTGTTCCGAAAGGTTCTTCCTTCCGTGCCCTCCTGGCGGTCCAAAAATTAAGCTCGGGCCACTAAATGGTCCGTGCGAGCCGCCTGCACCACAACCGCTTCACCACGATCCCTGCGCCACCTTTTTTTCCCCTGCGCCACCTTTTTTGATCCACAGCGCGCACAGCAATCTGCAGCCCACCAGCATGCCTGGCTACCAACCTCAGCCAGCCGGCTCCGCAAGTCGGTCAATTGGAGCGTCAAGTGCCTATACGTTCAATTCATGGAAATAAATTCTGCTATCCTAGGGACTAGGAATAATCCCAGGTGAAATAAAATCTATATATCCATCCATACGGACCGATATCGAGGCATCAAAAGGAGCAAAATGCAGGGATCTCACTCTATCATCCTAGCCTCTCCAAAAGCCCGGCCTCCTTGACAAGTTGATAGAAAGCTCCCTTCTGTAGCATCAGTGTCGCAGGAGTGTCGAACTCAACGGCCTCGCCCTTTTCAAGAACCACAATACGGTCAGAGTCGATGATTGTATTAATCCGATGCGCGATTGTAATAACAGTCCGGTTGCTGAAGATGCTCTCACGGAGTATTTCCTGGAGGTGCATATCTATTTCTATATCCACAGCAGCCTGAATCTCAAGTTAGCTCATCCAAGCTATAGTATTTTCGGTAAAGATAGTAACAGTGATTAGTGATGCCGATAAGATCACGCTCATTAAGGGCAGGTCTTGCTTACGGTCGCTTTATCTAGCACAAGAATGCTCGTGGGTTTGAGCATGGTATAGGCCAAAGATACAAGCTGTTTCTAGCCCTGGCTAAGATTAGATCCTGATTAATATTAGTATTGGCGAGTCTGTCTGCCTGCCTTCAAGAAGTATTAGTTGTATCAGTATTACCTTCTTTATAGATCTTAGCATCTAATCTACCGGTCATACTGGTTACATATTCTTTCAGTCGTGCAAGCCCTTATCTCGCAGTTAACAAGTAACTTCAATAAAGTGCAGAAGACAGAACATACTAAGGGCAGTCCAAAGCTCCATATTATCATGCTCCTCTCCGGGATCGAGATTCTCGCGAACAGTTCCTTTAAATAGCGCAGGATCTTAGGGGATGACTGTGAGTCGCTGCTACAGGTCCAAGAGACCGATTTTCGAGATGTCAATATCGTCAATATAAATACTTCCATTCAGTGGCTTAATAATCCTGAAAACGGCCAGGGCCAGAGAGCTTTTACCTGCACCGGTGTAGCCTACTATACTAATATTCTCACCAAGCTTGAAATTAAGGTTAAGGTTTCTCAGAACCAAGCCCAGCTCAGGTCGATAACGCATACTATAATCAATAAAACTCACAGAACCCCTAGAAGGCCAGCTAATACCGGGGCGATGATTTGGAATGACATCCAGCGCCTCGCTAGGTAGATGGGTATACTCTAGCACACGCTTAGCTGAGACGATATTTATCTCGACCTCTCCAGTAGCTCGAATAAGAGAATTAAGAGACTGCGTAATTTGCCTATAATAGAGTCAGTATGGGGAAGAAAAGCTATTTAAGGACTTCGGGGATAAAACTGACAGTATATAAGATATTATCAAACTAACTATACCTGCAGATAAATAGCTACCCAGGGACAAGCAGGCAAGAGTAAGTCCGGCAGCGGAGAGAATAATAATCGATCCAATAAATTCCAACTGCATACCCAACCACCGGTTTGCAGTAATGGATAGGATATATACCTTTATGTTTGCATCTAAACGTCTTTTACTCTCAAGGGAGAATCATTCTTAGTAAGAATATGCCCGGATCGTCGTAAGACTACCAAGGGACTCTTAGAAGTAAGCGAATATAGGATTGCGACTAACTCCATCTAGGCATTTCAACTCTCGCTTTGCTCCCAGGTAGTATTGCTGTATGTAACTGTATACGAAGATAAGAGGGATAGCCAAGAGGATAAACGCAGGCGTTCTGGAGGAGATGACGGCGAGGCTGAAGAGAGCCTTGACGGTATTGATGAATAGCGTATTGAATTGACGAGGAAGCGACTGGTCGATGCAGTATATATTACTAGAGAGATACTATAAGCATCCAGAGGAAAATTAAGGAGACTCCAGCCTGGTAGACGAAGAATAAGCCAGTAAATAGACACTTACCTGGAGAATCAATTAAGAATTTGACCTGTCGGCGTTATCTCGAAGAAGGTTATTGGAGCTCTTAAGATAGTAATTATTATACTTTTATGAAGTTTATGAGAGGCCTGTAGCCACGATAAAGTATCAGCCAGGATTTCCGAATACAGGCGCGATACCTCTGGAACTTAGAACTTTTACTCACCTCGATCGAACACCATAGCCATAATATTGATAACTGCAAGATGACCAAGCCAGCTGAGCCGAGTCAAAAAGCGACATAAATGCCGAGGTACTTCTTAACATCCGCATCAGCGTTAGGGTCGTCATTAGCCTCAGACCACTGCTTCAGCCAGACGTTTCCACCTGGTAATTGTTAGCGCATCTATTCAGCAGCAACCACCACCACCATACAACCATGATCATAACGTTTGCCAGGCTCAGATCCGATGACTTACCAATCTCAGCGACTTGAGCTCCTACGAGCGTAACCGCGTACAAGGCCACGGCCCAGAGACTGCTTGCCTTGGCGTAGTCACCATAGACCTTCCACTTGACACTTCCCTGCTGAGTGAGTTCCTTGCATCTTTTGGGCTTGCTGATGGCTGCCTCAACATCTAGAATTATCCTCCTAGGATCGATGTTTGCGGGAATACTAGTATTACCGTCGACGGCTGAACTTTGCCCTGGAGTAAGCATCCCCGTGGCCTTGGATGTTTTGTCGTGACCAAGTTGCTGCTGATTATTGGTAGTGCCTTCTTCTGCATAAGAGGGCCTCGTAGTAGTCGACTCTGTCACGATTTGGTTCGAGTTATTCGCATGTCCGATAAGGCTAACAAAGTCTCCCCCTTTGGCTTTTAGTTGATTGTATATGCCCTGCTCCGAGATCTTTCTATTGCGAATCAGGACGATGGAATTAGCCTCCAATAAGACTGGGGTCGAATTTGTGGCTAGGATTCTGGTCCTGTTCTTGAGAAGACCCCGTCGGCTGAACACCTCTTCTATCAAGTGTCTCCCAACGTGCTGATCCACAGCTGACAGACAATTATCTAGGAGATTGATATCTGCCCTGGCGTAGACAGCCCTGGCTAAGGTTAACTGCGCCTTTTATCCCCCACTTAATGTGATGCCTTTATCGCCAACCTCAGTTTGATCTCCGTTTGGTAGTTGGGCCAGATCATCTATTAAGGCACAAGCCTTTACCGTCTCTACGTAGAAATCAGGGTCCCATAGCTTGCCAAAAGTGATATTATCTCTGACGCTCGCGTTTAATACCCACGGCTGCTGCGCAACGTAGGCAACCGAGCCTCGAAGAGTGACAGTGCCAGTGGCCTTGTATAGATCTCCGAGGAGGGCGTGGAGGATAGAAGATTTTCCGGCTCCGACACAGCCAACGAGACAGCATAATTCTCCCCTGTGGGCGGAAAGGTTGATATCTTGCAATGCTGTTCCGGTTCCGTGCATGCTCTATTTGAATGTTGCATCGTGGATACTGACTGATTCCTCGCCTGATACCGTGACAGCCTCTTCGCGAATGACTGCGTCTGGTTGGAGCTTATCTGTAGTGAAAAAAGCCGCCAGACGGTTTACAGCAACATTAGCTTCAGTAATAGAAGAGATCGCAGCGGGCAGGATCATCAGAGGCGAAGTCAATAGTTGAAACAGGGCAATAGCAGGGAAGACGATTTCGGTCGTCAGTGGTTGGCGTTGAACCAGAACTCGCACTGCAAAGGCCGAATAGGCCACCAAGAAAGGAGTTACCGAGCCAATAAAACTGGATACTGCTTAAAGTGCGCCAGTCTTTCGCAGAGTAACAAGCTCCTTGTCGTTGCGGATATGACCGATTCGGTTTGCGAATGCAGAGCCCCATGCGAAGAGCTTGATAGACTTTATGTTAGCGATGACTTCAGCAGTAAGCTTCGATCTTGTATCTTTATTCTTCATCTATTACTCCTAAAGGAATTTCATAGACTTCGTAATACTTCTATTAATAGGAATCGTGACAATTATTAATGCAACGCCGGTGAATATGCTGTGCTCTCAGAGACTGTAGAGGGACGCCATACATAAAATGATCTGTAATGGTGTTGACTATAAATGTTAGCTGAACTGCGTTATATCTTGTAGGCGCTGACTGTCCACAGCCATAAGATTGACGATGTCGCCGGTTGATTTCGTACCGCGAGCCTCATTTGATAGCCTGAGCGACTTCCTATAGATAGCCGAGACGAGAGCGGACTTCAACTTGACTCCGGTCTGTGACAGACGCTGAAAGTATTAATAAAGATATAGACTCTGCGCTACCGAGACAGCGAACATACTCAAGGCGATAGCAGCACCGAAGGTAAAAGGTTGAGGCTGGTAACTTTGGTATGAATCCATAAATAATATAAAAAACCACAGGAGTTGAGGCTGCAGAATTGCGAGCACGTCTGCAATAGCTTTAAAGAGAGCTCCCTGAGCATAGGCAGCTCCAAACCTACGAAATAGTGCAACCCACAAAGACGGCTTCTCCTTGCACACTTGCTCGTGAACCCAGGCGTATTAAAATGCGTCACCGGCGGCCCTAGCGGTATCTTGCTTGGCCAGATCCCAAAGGTTGTCTTCTGTGATATATTGCTTGTAGCCATGCCTGATTATTGGAGTCATCCAGTTAAATGTAAGCGTGGAAATGAGAGTTGCACGCTCACTCGGGCACTCAATTTTGCTGCCTTTTAATAGTTGATAGGTAGTCTGGCTAGGGATTACCCAAGCTAGCAAGAACTCGATATAAATAAGTCCAAAGCCGATATAAATAAAGATAAAACCCAGTAAGTTATCTTAGTAAATGCGCTGTGAAATTGACAAGTGCAGATTTACCCCAAAGACAAGCAGAAGCAGCAGCCAGTACGAGGCTATAAATACTCTCGCGCTACGTAACTGTAGCCTTTGCAGGTATTAAATAGAGAAAATAATCAATAGAGAGACAGTAAGAGCCATAGGAGGCCACATGCTCAGGTTATCGATCTAGAGATGAGGGTGTCTTACAGAGGAAGTGAGCGACGAATCTAGACCATCTTAATTTCCATTCTTATCTATATTCCTGAGCTGCCGCTGCTTTATCCTGAGCTTGGGTGATTTTCTTGTGGCGCAACCAGGGCTCTAATTCCGACCACCCACATCAAACCCAGGCGTCAGCGCTTAAGGATATTGATTTATACCGTATAATTACTTTGAATTAGGAGACCAAGCAAACTTCAACTCAGCTGCCCCAGCAACATACCAACTAAATAACTTATGGCTATTGAGACGTTAGACTTAAAGCTTGGAAGTCCCAAACGGAATGAGCTCCTTCCAGTCAAGATCTATTAATAAGCGACGCGCTGTCGGGAGATTATGTATTTGGCCGGTCATTAGGTAATTACCTAGTCCTATAGGAGACGTTGGATTGACCCTCGGCTGATGCAATCCTCTAATAGTTCAATATACTGATCTTAGTTATAGAGGGGGGTGAGATGGCGACTGATACATGGGCACCCGGGTGCCCATCCATCCTTGGGCACCCAGGTGCCCAAATTATGTCAGCAGTGTCTTTACCCCACCTAGCACCACAACCCACCTAGAACGCGTTTTCGCAACTGGCTCGAGCTTCTACAAAAGAACTGAATTAGTGAATTAACTAACGTGCATGATAAGCGAGTGAGGCAGACAAGCGAGTGAGGCACAAAACCATACCTTCACGATTAATATTAAGATAAACCAACCACAATACCTAAAATCAATTAAAATCAATCAGTATCCTCTTCCTTAGACGCATTTATATCAATTTCACAAGTATGCATATTATACCCGGGTTGCCTGTATCTTCTATATTGCTATTCCCTTGTCTCCGTCTGTCTCTTCCGACTACTACTTTGCTGTATTTCCTGCTATATCTGATTAGCGATTTCCCTCTAATCTTATAGCTCCTGCCCCTTAGCTACTGTTATGCTCCCTGAAAGCCAGAGATATGTTTTTTTCGCCCTGCGCCGCCGGCTAAGGGTTATATTTGCCTCCCGAAGCTTATTAACCTCTGTCTTTAATAATACTATCTAGTATATTATTTCTCGCGCCCCCTTTATAAATTAGTTTATAGTAGCTAAAATTAATATTAGAGAGCTTTTCTAATAATAGCTAATTTAGCTTTTAATAAAATTAATTTATAAAGTAGCTTTAATTGGGTTATTTAGGGTTTTTAAAATCTAGATAATAGGCAGTTTAAAATCTCTTTCTATAGGTAATAAAGTCTATAACTTAATATCTAACTAAGAAAGTATACTTTCTGAATTATAGGTGTTAGATTACTTATATAATTATTTAATAATCTTGAATATGTGTGTATATTATATATCTATTCTTATTATAAGAGGCTGTTTGCTTTAAACTATACCCCGGGCCTATAAGTAGAGCCCTGAGATTATAGCTTTTTTTAACTATCTTCTATATACAGTCTGACTAGGCTGAGAGCTTGGCAAGCCCCTAGTAACTTAAGCCTAAAAGCCTTCCTATTCTATATGTAACATCCTAGAGCCCTGGTATTCTATACCTCTAATTTAACAATAAAAAATAAGTTCTATACCTTAAAACCTCCCTGGATATTCTTTTCTAATATTACACTTTAAAATACAGCTTAAAATACAGAAAAAAAGTTAACCTTAATAATATAGATAATTTAAATCTTTACTATATCCTTAATTTATTAACTGTAAGCCTACTTAAGTAGCTTAAAGTAGCTAATATTAAGTAGCTAGAGGATATAAAATAAATATAGCAATATATAAAGAGTAATAATCTTATTCTTTTTATAGAATAGCTTAAATTTAATTAAATAGTAGCTTTTATATCTATTTAATATAAAAAGATAATAAAAGTATTATAGCTTAGGTTAAGACTAGGCAGTCTCTAGCAGCAAAACTATAATACCCCACTCTTATTTTTCTCTAATTAATAAAGAATTACTTAGATTACTTCTATAATCTAGTAATCCCTGGTATAAGGACTAATTAAATAAAGAATTACTTAGATTACTACTATAATCCTTATAATTCTAGGTAATAGCTTATTAAGATTACTATTATAATTCTTATAATTTATTATAATATATATATATATTTATTTAGTACTTTTATAAATAAATAGCCTTACTAGCTATTAATATACTTAGTTATATTAAATCTACTATTTTACTATTACTAAACTATAATCTATATTACTTATTATAATATCCTAATTTACTTAATTATATACTTTATATCTTAAACTTACTCTATACCTTTAGGTTAAATCTAACTATTATATATTAATAGCTCTTATTTAGTATATTACTATATTAACCTAAGTAATATCTTAAATAAGTTAAAATAGCTCTTATAACTTTAAGTATTTATTTAAATCTGGAAAAAATCCTATTACTTCTATAATATAGGCTAAGACTCTATTAATAATATAAATATAGATAAATCTAACTCTAATAATAAAGTTACTAAAAAGAATCTTAATAAATTCTAAAAGTAAAATAATTATCTTAAAGTTAAGCTTAATAAGCTTACTAAGATTTTTATTAAAAAAACTTAGAAAAAGATAATAAAATTAATAATTAATAGAGTAAGTTACCTAGCTCTTAATATAAAATAACTATTTTAGTAGAGACTTTATTTATTAAGAGGTATTTTACTGTAATTATATTACCTATCTAGATTCTTTATAGTAAATAAAAAAATATAGAAGAAATTCTCAGACCAAGCAACTCAATTTATTTAATAAGCAGCTACTAGCCTTTAAGAATTTCTTATATAAGTTAGAGTATTTTAAAGCTACTACTCTATATAATTTACTAGAGAAGAAGCTAAGATCTGCTATACTATAGAACTCCTTAAAAATAAAATACTCTAATAATTTAAATTAATTATAAGAGACTACCTTAATAATTCTTATTATATATAAAAGGATAAAACTAAGCTATTTATACTAGCTATAAAGTATTTAAATAAGAACTGCAAGATATATTTAGTTTTATCAATAAAAAATAAGTAGTTAAAATATAACTTTAGAAGCTTATTTAAAAGATATTAGTATTAAGCTATATAGAGAATTCTATAATAGCACTTATACCTAAACTAAAAAAGAGGTATATATAGTAGCTTACTATAAAGAACTTAAGTTAGAAGTTAAGAATATAATAATTAGGTATAAGCCTATAATCTTTAATATTCTTATTACTCTCTTTATAGAAATTAATAACTAATAATTTAAAAGATAATAAGAAAAGAAAACTAAAAAGTTAGAAGGAATATTTATATACTATTTAAAAAATAAGAAGAATAATACTAACTAAAAAAAAGATACTAGGTAATACCTTCTATAAAATAGTATTAGAACTATAGAATTAGAAGCTACTTAAAAGAATTACTTAAAGGTTAAATATAAAACTATAAAAAGATAGGCTACTTTAAAAGTAAGTATTATACCTTAAAGTCTAACTAAAAGTATAAGCTATACTAAAAGGTAGAGTATATAATTTACTAACTACTAGTATAATAATAATAATAATAAACCTTAAATTGCTATTTAATTTAAAACTCTTATATAACCTAGAGCAGCTATAATAGAAGTTTAATAGAGCTATAAAATAATAATTAGAGGTTAATACTTAATAATACTCTATCTCTTAAGCTATATACTAGAGATACCTAAGAAAATTAAAATAATATAAAAAAAAGATAAAAATAAGCTATATAGTATAAAAAATAAATAGAAAACTAAAGTAGAATAATAAATAAACTAAAAAAGAAAAGAAATTATAGCTAAAATAAAAATAAAGATATCTAGAAATAATTCTACTTAGAATAATATAGTACTATAAATAACTTAATAATAAAATATCCTATATTATAGCTATAATATAATAAGGAGATTTAATTTCTAATAGATAACCAGACCTATTATACTACCCCTAATAATAGAAAATAGAAAGTAATAATATCTAAAGAATATTAAGAAAAGAATAATCTCTAAAATACTTCTATACTAGGATAAAATATCTATAATATATCCTAGATAAGAAGTATACTAGCTAGAAAGTTAGAACTTCTAGTAGCTAATTAGAATATTATTACCCCTATTAAAAAATACCTAGAAATAGAGAATAAGTAAGATTCTAAACCTAGCTATAAGAATACTAGATATATAATAGCCTTAAAACTAAATATAGATAAAATTAATAGAAATATATAATAACCTTATAAATAAATAATAAGAACCTATAAGAATAAGCTATTTATATTTATCCTATAATATATAGCTAGGCTGAAATTATATTATATAATTTAAAGAAATAAAAAATAATAACCTAAGAATAGCAGTAATATATCTAATATAAAGAAATCTTATAGTATTATATATTATCTATATATACTAAATATATAAGAAAGATAAAATCTATTAGAATTATTATTTATATAAATAAATAATATATCTATTTAAAATTATATTTAAGAGAGAACTTAAGTATTTTTATATTATTAATAGTATATAGAAGTTAGTATTATATACTTAGAAATAAGGGAATCTCTTTTTATTAGAATATACTAATCTAATTAGTACTATTAATAACTAAAAATTAAAGAATACTATATATATAAATAATAGAAGATAAGAAATAGTATAAGTATAAAAATAAAATATTACTAAGTATATTACTATAAAATACTATAATATAATAAATTAAACTATAAAAATATAGCTAGAAAACTAAGATAAGTTCTAATATATTAAGTTCTTAATATACTAAAATTATAACTTCTTTAATTATAGAGAATAAGTAGTCTTAATTAAGCTAGAAGAGTAAAATAGAAATTGAAATATAAAAAATAACCTTAAATATAATAATAAAAAAACTATTTAAAATACCTAATCTTATTAGTATAAAATATAATAACTATAATAAGCCTAGATACCCTAAGTATAGTATAAAGATAAGAAATTAATATATATATTAAATAATATATAATAAAGAATTTAACTTTTTAACTTAAATTAAATTAAATTAAATAAATTAAGCTTAATACTAATAAATTAGAAATAGCTATAATAAATACTCTAAAATAGGATATTCTACAGATAACTGCTATATAAAAATAATATATACTACCTATAGAAGAGTAATAGCAATAACTATATAAGAAGAATTACTTCTAATAAAGGCTTATATATAATAAAATCAGCAAAAAAAGAAAATACTTAAGCTATAAGTATAAGTTAAGAGTATATAGCTTATTATATTAATAGATAGTAAAGTTAAAGCTATATATATAGACTATTAGTAGTTAATAAGCTAAAGCTACTATAAA
>NW_025764516.1:0-72852 GCF_021365365.1 Ilyonectria robusta
AGTAGGTCTTAGAAAATAGCAGGCCGTCCCGTATTACAAGCTCCGGCTCTTCCCGTCCCTTAAGAATGTTTATTTCGACGTTCCCTAGCAGCCTTTTCTTATAGAAAGGAGCAGGATCTAGCCAGACAGTATTGGTAATGCCGTTAGCTATATCGACCAATCCTTTGCTATTAAACAGCTAAATTCCAAGTTATAATAAATTATTTAAGGGATTGAGACTGGGATTTTTATATTTTAGGACCTTTTATCTTAGGAAAGTTTTATTCTCAATTAAAGTAGTATAATAAATATCTCTATTAGAGGCGTTCTTATTAATAGCTTCTACTAACTTTCAGTCTCTAGTTTAATTAGTAGAAGAATTCTTAATATAACTACTAGAGGAATTAAATGGTCTCTTTTTGCTTCTTTAGGCAGTTCTTTAATTCTAGCTCTCTTAATAATAGTAGTATTAAGATGATATTATTATTTAGAATTACAGGAGGCTTGCTATTATCTTTTTCATTAATAAGAATAATATTAATAATAAGCTTGTCATCCTAACTATTAGTAGGCTTTCTAATCCTACTACTAACCTTATTAATAATTAGATCCTCAAATAGCAGATTCTAATTTCTTTTTATAAAGTCTATTACTAGGTCTTATTCCTCCTGGTTGGGAGACTAGTTTCAGATTGCAGAGCTGGATATTAGACCTTCTAAGAAACTAGCAGCTGGGGACTTTAGGAACTTTCAGATCTATAGAATAACTAGCTTCTTAATACCACTAAGAAGTCTTATCTTCCAGACCAGCTTCAAGGGGATATTAGCTTCCCTTTAACCTACCCAGGCCATACTAGCTTCCAAGTTGAAATTACAATAGCTAGCATCTCTATCTCTCTGCAGCTTGTAATATTAATTGGGAAAATAACTAGGAATATAGCAGTAAAAGTATTTAATTTACCTCTAACTATAGTTGGCATTAACAATAAAGTCCTAGTCGTCCCATAAAATCCTCTAGAAGCTGGGTTGTAATTGTAATAAAGCTAATTAAAGAGCCTCTACTTATCTATAGTATTCTAGACTATAGCTACCAACCTAGCTTCTATATCTTCCTATTAACAAGCTATATTAATACTTAACCCTTGGATTATCTTAGTAAGGGAGTTAATAGCTTAGTTGGTCTTTAATTAACTTAGCGGCGGAAAGGAATGTTTTATATTCTTCTCCAAGGGCCTCTTATTTAATATAAATTCTCTCTCCCAAGGTTCCTCAATTAGGTCTTTAAATTCCTAGTCCCATTTAAGTAAGGATATTATAAGATCGACTATATTGTTATAGATCTTTACTTGTAGCTTCTAGACTAAGATATTCTTCTATCTATACACCTAAATAATAACCTTCTGGGGAAGAGTATGGAAAATAGCATAGGAATTGCCTTCCTTGAATTTCCCTCCATTCTGGAGAGCCTTATATAGCTCTTAATAGGTCTTAAGCTAGTTAAGTATCTCAAGATCAGTTGCTTTCCTTATAAATAGGGAGTTCATCTTTAGAATTCTTTTAAGGAGTTAGAGCTGTTATTCCTTATCCTCCTTTTTGAAGTTCTCTAGAAGCTTTATCTTAACTTCCTCCTAGATATTATATTTATAGGCCTTTTCCACCTTCATCTTGACATTCTTATGGGAAAAATAGGTCAATAGTATCTTCTTTTTCTCGTTGGTATGAACCCTGCCTCTAATATGATTCTCAAACAACTACATAAAGCTAGTAATATTAGTCCCTTTGAACTTATATTTAAATATATAAATAAGGATGAGAGATCCCAATTTATTATCCCCATTAGCTTTTAAGCAGCTCTTATTATTTAGATTTATCTTGGAATAGATATTTAACTCTAGAGGGGTCTAATCTTGCAAATATAACTCCATACCAGCTAGAAGAGTAGCAAGCTATAACTAAGCCAGTTTAATATATTAAGTTAGGAGGTGGCTAATTATATTCTTAAGTATCTTATTTAATGCTTTTCTCTTCTTTTTCCTCCTTCTTATCTTAGTAGTAGTATTAAAATTGCAAGTATAGTTAGAGAAATCTTAATCTCTTAGAGAATAATTCTTCTCTTATAATATAGCCTTAGCTAACCATATTAAAATGAATATCTAACTGTAATAATATCCCTTCTATATAGAGAAATATATAGCTAGAAAGAATTTGTAAATAAAGAATAAAAGAAAATTAAAGGAGGGTTAAGTATCTATCTCAAGTAGGCGTAAGTTATAATAATTGTAAAAATCTCTTAAAAATGGGCTAGGAGTAATAAAGGGGAATTACTACTAATAATCAAGATTTTTACTTAGCACCCTTTTATACTTCCTAGCGAAATCTCTTTCTATAGGGCAATTGTCGTAATAATAACTCTCTTTCTGGATGCTACTAATCTCTTTATCTTCTTTTTCTACTTCTAAGGTTAAAATCCCCCCCCTTATACCTTTCCCCCTAAGCTTTAAAATCCCAATACTATAGATAAACAACAAAGCTAGTGTAGCTAGACCTCGGTCTTTCATAAGATACCAAGTTACAATTATTATAGTGATGCCTTTCCATCTAACTAATCCCTATACATTCTTATTTAGCTAATAGCTTACCAAATAGAATTAGCAGTCTGGGCCTTAAATAGACCTCCTACGGGCATAATTATCCAGGGATATCATTTTATAAGATGCTTTCTAAGCCGATTGTGCTTTCTTTTTCAGTCTAGCCCTTAAAGCTAAAGAGTTAATATAGTTGTAGTTAGTATAACCTGGAGTCTGGATTATCACAAATATCCTCCCTCGCAGGAAGTATCTTAGATAGAATACCTAGCTCCTCACTAGTTTAATCGGGCTTCCTAGGCTCCCTCAGCTCATAGGAAATTCGGGGAGGTCTCGATCCCCCCGTCTTTTCTTTCCTTTTCTTCTTGCTTTTTTTAAGTCCGGCGGCTTGCAGCGTAGAAGTACATTAATTGATCCCTCTAATGAGCAAGATCAATTGATTTGCCGCCCCACCGTGACCTCCAATTTAGCAGCAGGAAGGGACGGAAAACAACACCCAACTTATTAACCTTCCCTAGGGGAAATGCACAGAGAGTCGTTGCACAGGCATCTTGGCCGGTCAGCCCGAAGCTGCACCAGATTATGCATATGAAGTCGGATCAACCTGAGGCTTATGTCTCCTGATAGGGAAGCATCTCATGAGATTGTATATCGGGTCGGTTGCAGGAAAGTTCGCTGGCAAGGCATTAATGGGGCCTGCGGCAGACTGATATCTAAGGGAGGTTGAAGATGGAGGTTAGATAGGGAATGTAGTAATGGCAAGAAGGCTTAAATAAATCTCTTAAAAATGAAGGCAATCAATTAATAGACTCCCTAGCAGCCTCGAGCCCTTCCGGCCTCTCTGACTTCTAGGAAGAATCTCTGATGAAAGGAAAAACGATGATTTCCCCCAGTGATGGCACTGACCTTCCCTTTTAACCCCATCCGGGTCACCCTAGAGACATCCCCGCTAGCGACTAGCTAGCCCAAGTGTCCCTAACTGCCTGTTACAATAACTTTAAAAATTCTCGGGGTTTATTTTCTTATTTATACTGTAGAAAAGAATAGGTTTGGATTAAGAGTCTTTTTAGTTATTTAATAAAAAAGTATTAATATGCTGCTAAGGTTAAATTATAAAAACTTAGATTATTACTACTTGGGTTTTATAACTTACTAGCTAAAATAAGAAGAGCTTAGTAGAAGTATTAGTATTAATAAGTTATAATATTCTTAAACTAACTTTATTTTACTCTTAGTAAAGCACATCTATCTATAGTTTAATTCTAGTATCTTTAGCCTTCTTAAGATAGTTAATCAGTCTTTAGAAATAAAAGGTGAGATATAATCTATTAGTTATCTTATCTTGTTTAATTAGCTGTTTTTCTATTCTAATTTGCTTAAAGTATAGTCTGTATACTTCTTTACTATCTTAGCTAAAGGGCTTCTATAATTATTTGGGGTGGAGTCAGGTAGAATAATATCTAGAGATATTTAAAGAAATATTTTTTCCTAATTAGTGAAACTTTAAGAGATATTATAGGCCTATATAAAATTCTAGTTAAGTTTTATATTTAATAGTATATTTTATTATAAGAGTAGGCTAAAAATAAAGAGATTATTATTAATTTAAATAATATATTTTAAGTATATTATATTTTTAGGATATTTAATAAGATATATTATATTATTTTAAAAAATTTAGATTTAAATATATATTTATAATTTTATAAAATTTATTATTTTTTTATAAGAAGAGTTATTATAAAAATAGTAGAGTAAATTATCTATTCTATTTATATTATTTATTAGAAGATATTAAATTTATATTAATTTAAAAAAAAATTAAAAAAATTAAATATTTTATAAAAGATTTTATTTTTTATAAGATAATAAATTACTATTTATAATATAAGCTAGTAATATATATTATAGTTTATTATAGTAGGTTTTTTTAAGTAATTTATTAAAATTTTAATTTAAAAATATTTCTTTTTAATAGCTTAATATCTAAAGCTTTTTTTTAAGTCTGCTAAATTAGCTTAGAAAATATTATTATTTGAAATTATAATTTAATAATATATATAATAGATTTGAAAATTTACACACGAGACCGAGATCATCGAGATCTCAGCGGTCTCTTACCTAAAATCCAATCGGACATCAGAATCGAAATCAGCACGAAAATCTACCCAGGTTGCGATGCCGCAGCGGCAGCCGCAGGGCACCGCTGAGGTGGAGGAGCCGATGGCGGTGGATTCGGGCCGTGCTGGCCTCGAAAACAGCAGCTTCCACCCCAACGCGGGCGCTTCCCAGTACGGGCAGCGTCAACGAAACGACATCGCGACGGACTCGCCTAACGAAGAAGCGACTGCTAGAGACACCGACGAAGAGAAGGCACTCGAAGAATTGTCCGGCCTTGTCCAGGGGGAAATTCTTGACAAAGTATGGAGAATCGTCCGCTCCCTTGCCGACGCGAAGATTCTGCGCCACCGCAGCGACACCGCCGAGACCACCCCAACACGCTCTGAACTCGAAGAAACGATCTACAAAGTCGTACAAGATGCCATCCGAGACACCCGAGCCGCTCCCGACGCGCAACCGCAGCGATCATGGGCCGAAGTCGCGGCGACCAGACGCGACGCCTACCACCCCCCCCCAAAGCCCGTCCCCGCCCGACACGACCGCGAAATCACGGTGAAGCAAAACAACCCCCCCGACGAGATACGCACACGAACCCCCACCGAAACCGTAACGGCAGTCAACCTAGCTATTGGAGAACCAAAAGCCGCAGCAGCAGCCCGCCGCCTCCAAAGCGGCGACACAATCATCACCTTCCACGGCCCGGCGGCCAAATACATCGCGGCGGACAACTGGGTCCCCAAGGCCTTTGGAGACAACGCATCGATATCGAAGAGAACCTACAGCGTCATGATAAAAGGCATGCCGGCCGAATGTCAGAGAGTCGACCGCGACACCCTCTGCAAGGAAATAGGGGAGGAGAACGACGTCACGGTCATCAGAATAACCCCGGTACGAAGCCGCAAGGATACCGCAACGAGAATCGGAATGATCCTAGCAGTAGACAGTGTATCGGCCGCCAACCAGCTATGCGACAGAGGACTAGTGCACAACTCGATGATAATGGACTGCGAACCCTTTGAGGAGTCGCTGCGGCCGAAGCAATGCTTTAACTGCTACAAGATGGGCCACATCGCCAGATTCTGCAGAGAGGAAGCCCGTTGCGGACGCTGCGGCACCGCAGCACACCCGGAAGGGGAGAAGGAATGCCCGCTGGCACCCGATAAAGCTGCGAAATGTCTAGGATGCCAAGGCGACCACCCAGCGTGGTCGAGACAGTGCCCTGCAGTAAATAGCCACTGGCAACGAGCAATCCGGGCCTACCCACACAGACCCAGACGATTCGAAGACAGGCAGAACCCGCAGCGACACCCCGAAGCCCCCGCCCGCAGCTGGCCGAACCCAGAAGACTATGGACTCCAAACCCTCTCCCACCAGAAGAGAGGCCCCGGCCGCCCCCCAGGCACAAGCCGAGCAGCCAAGGTAGCCAGAACGGGCCCCAACGCCATCGCAGTGGCACCGCAGAGAGCCAACAGAACGCCGGAAGACACAACCATCGGAAGGGCCTTCCATAGAGCACAAAGCTCTGCCCCAACGATGTCCATGAGCCAACCAATCGAGGCCGAAGCGAGCTCCAGCCGCACCCAGGACCCCCCCCCAGCACATGGAATTAAAGGTCCTCCAATGGAACACAAACAAGCAGGCAGCCCTAACACTCCTAGCCCTAGGAGGCAAGGAGCAATACGACATAATATCCCTACAGGAACCGCATCGAGATCCTACTACGGACCAACCAGCCTGCCCGGCTACCGGCAACTACCACATGATATATCGCAGCGGCCGCTCAGCGATGTACATACACAAAAAACACAGAATCCGAGACTGGACAGCGATAGGAGGGGCTGACTGGGGAGGAGTGATCTTCAAGGCAACAGGCCTTCGGATAATAGGGCTCTATAGCCCAGGTGGACGGATCGGCCGGAGAGGACCGTTCAGAGAAGCCGCAGCGGCTTCGAGGGGAAATCCCTCAATAATCGTAGGCGACATCAACCAACATCACCCCACATGGGACAAACACAACAGAACATCGGGAGGAGCGGAAACAGTTATTGAACTAGCCACGCTCAACGGTTGGAGCCTCCTAACTCCGAGGGGAAGAAAGACAAGAAGCCAAAAAGGCCACAGGGATGGCACCATAGACCTCGCATGGGCATCGCAGGGAGTACAGGCCCGCCACGGAGGGGAAGCAGATATCGAAGGATCAGACCACAGACCCCAACTAATCACAGCGAACACCCAACCGCAACCCCAACTGCAACCCCAAGGACCCCCAGACGATACCGAAGAGGCCCTCCGCAACCTCAACTGGAGCGAAATGAACGAGTCACGCATAGCGGCTGAAGTCAACCTGAGGCTAAAGCTAAACAAGATCGGAGCAAATATAAAGACTACAGAGGACCTAGACCGAGCCACAGAAGAGCTAACTGAAGCCCTCACCCAGATTGCGATCGCAGCGACCCCGCAGCGCAAACAGCCATGCTGGCGATCGGAAAAATGGTGGAACGCTGAAGTCCAGGAAATCACCAAACAAGTCAAACGAGCCAGGAGACGCTACCGACAACGCAAGGGTACCGCTGAGTGGGAGCACCTCCTCCTCACCCAACACCTCCAGAACAAAGCCGTAAACGAATCACGCAGGGAACAATGGAGGCTATTCCTCCAGAAAGCCGGCGACGACCCCAAGACATTCTGGAAGATGGAGAGATGGGCGAGACTCCGCAGCGGCCTCCCTAGGGACAGCCCGCGGATCCCACCCCTACAAAGAAGAGAGGGAGACGAACCCACAGATGACCACAGCGAGAAAGCCAGGATCCTGGCGGAACGTTTCTTCCCGGACCCGGAGGTCGACCTCAGCGACATCCCCGAGGGGGCCACCGCCCCTTTACCATTTACCCAAGATGACTCCAGGGCCCAAAAATGCGACGACAAGGAAATAGCGGATATCCTAGCAAAGATGAGACCATGGAAGGCCTCGGGCAACGATAACATCCCTACAGGCCTCCTTAAGGCCTGCGGCAAGGCATTCAACGAGACAATGGCCAGGATAACCTGCGCTAGCATGAGGCTAGGATACTTCCCGCAGCGGTACCGCAGCGCGACAGCAGTGGTGCTCAAGAAAGCAGATAAGACCCGAGAAGAAAGAAGCTACGCTAAAGCCTACAGGCCCATCTCACTCCTATGCACGACCGGGAAAATTATCGAGGCAGCCATCAAGGAACGCCTCGTCATCGCAGCGGAAGCCCTGGGGCTCCTGCCGGGAGGCCAGATGGGAAACCGCACCGAGAGATCGACCGAGACAGCCATCCGACTTGCAACCGAGGCCGTCAGGACGGCATGGGACCGCTCCGGTATCGCTACGATCCTGCAACTAGACGTCTCGGGCGCCTTCGACACAGTAAACTTCATTCGACTACTCTACATACTCAGACGGGCAGGAATCGACCCTTGGTTAGTAGAATGGACCCGCAGCTACCTCACAGGAAGAACGACGCGACTTCGCTTCGATGACGAAGAATCTTCCACGTTTACAATCCGCGCAGGGGTACCGCAGGGCTCCCCCCTCTCCCCCATCCTCTTCCTAATCTACATCGGCACACTCTATAAGCTACTGGAGCAACAGAAAGGACTCGTCATTGCGGGCTTTGCAGACGACACCAACCTAATAGCAGTAGGGCCATCGGCGACAACGACCCGACGCCGCCTGGAAACCGCATGGGTAATCTGCGACGTATGGGCCAAGAGGCACGGGATGATCTTCGAACCCAGCAAATCCAAGCTCCTCCACTTCACCAGGAAACACCAACCGATCCGGGACCCCATTCGGCTAGGGAACGCAACGATATCGCCGAGCGAGGACCTTAAGATGCTAGGAGTCTGGCTGGACCGGAAACTGGATTGGTCAACCCACCTCAAGAAACTGACGGCTAAAATGCAACGCCAGCAGTGCGCCCTCAGCGTGATCACTGCGTCTACGTGGGGATGCAACATCCACAAAGGCCGCCTGATCTATGTAGTGGCAATCAGGACCGCCCTAGCCTACGGAGCCTCCGCCTTTCACCAACCCACCGAACAGGGCGGCAACCCCCGAGGGATAGCCCGCAAGCTAGCCGCAGAGCAGACGAAGAGCCTTCGCATCGCAGCCGGGGCCTACAAGGCCACCCCAACGAGAAACCTAGAAATAGAGCTTGACGTCCCCCCCCTGGACCTTTACCTCAACCTACGGCTTGCCCACTTCGAGGCACGTACCAGCACCGGACCGGCCCAACAGGCAATCAACAGGGCTATCGCAGCGGTATCAGCGGCCCTACCGAAACGCAGAGGCCCTTGGAGACGCCCCAACGAAGCAAACACCAAATGGCTGCAAAGGTGGCTCAGGGACGGGAAAACAGCAGTCGATGCTGTAGACAGAGACTGGAAAGCACGATGGACAGCCGAGGCAGCAAAACGGAGGACGCAGAGGGGCCGCGACGACACCAGCATCTCAGACAGATCCCCCTTCGAAATGGACCACAGGACACTACACGGGAGCCAACCAAGATATATCAACAGCCTAATCATCCAATTACGAACGGGATGCATAGGCCTTCAAGCCTTCCTCTTCAGCAGAAGAGTCCCCGAGGTGACATCGCCACGGTGCCCCTGCGGCAATGGTAGGCAAACCGTAGAGCATGTCTTCACCTACTGCACGCTCTACGACAAGACCCTCCTCCCGGAGCCCAAACCACGGGACCGCAGGGATGTGGGACGCTACCTCGGCGACAAACGCACCGCACCCGCAGCGGCAATCTGGTACAGTAAGACGGTCCGTCCCACACAGTTCAGACTGGCAATAGCCCTACAGAAAAAATGGGAGGCACAAGAGGCAGACGAGGGAGGAACGAGATCTCAGCGATAACGCGCGGGTAACCACCCGGACTGATTGATTGAGACGTGGACGAAAGTCGCCCCGTGAAGGAACTAAGCCTATGAGGAAGGGTGCCTATGAAGGGCATAAGGCCGAAGCCGAAGCGATACCGTCAAGATATCCACTAGCCAATAACACTGTCATCGTCCTCCACATCCGAAGGAACCTCAACAGAGGCGGCGTTGAGCAAGGCCTCACCAAGGACGACAAGGCGGCGAAGGAGACGGTTGGTCTTAGCAGCCGCAGAGCCACCGCCGAGGGCCCCCAGGGCCAACCCAGCGACCACCTTGTTCTTCGACCCACCCGCAGCAGAGGCCGCAGCGATAGCCCGCTGGTCGCGACGGCTGAAAATCTCCTCGGTCTTGTTTACATCGTCGGACTACACCAAATTAGCAAGATCCCCAAGAAACCGCAGAGGTACCTACGCGGCTGAGGGTCGTGCCCGCCTCCCGGCAAGCGTGATACCAGGCCAGGTGGGCCATGGACATAGCACGGGCGGGAGCGACGAGGTCGGCAGAGTGAGAAGAAATCTAGGAAGGGTTAACAGGGACTCAGAGGTACCGCAGGGGCTACTCACCGAACCGCAAACATGCTTCCCCTTCACACAGTGGGCGCAGCGGCCACTGGATCCTAGTCGAGAGTCAATACCAAAGGAAGAGAGACCGCAGAGCCGACGCAGAGATAACGCACCGTAGGCAAAGCAGAAACGACCAGGAGCACTGGCCAAAACCATTGACCGAGCGCAGCGGGTGCAGGGAATGGGTCGGTAACCACCAACTTTCTACAGAACAGATTAGCAGGGACACCGCAGAGACACCGCAGAGTACTCACCTCGGCAAAGAAGACTTTCTCTACATCAACCAGGAGGGACGGCGGCTTGTCGGGCACTTCCAGAGCAGGACGAGGCGAAGGGGTGTCGGGCTTGGGTCTCTTCGAACCCTTGGCCGCACCCGCAGCGGCACCGCCGGAAGGACGCTTGAGGGGAGTGACGACAACCTCCTCCTCCTCCTCCCCCTCCTCCTCCTCCTCCTCATCGTCGGCGGGGGAAGCCGGGGCAGCCGCAGCGGCCTCGTCGCGGGCCTTCTTCTCAGCCTTCTTCTGGGCGGCTTTCTCACGGCGACGGGCTGCAGCCTTCGCCTTCCGCTCCTCGGGGGTCGTGCGGGGAGGCATCGTGGCGAAATCGAGACGTAATCGAAGCGGCAACCAGGCGGGAAGCGAGAAGGAAAAAAACGACTTTCCACAAGTCAGCGAGGACCCAGCGACAGCGCAGAGACCACAAAGGGGGAAGGAGGGAGACTCACAAGAGACAGCCGCGGCGGGGGCGGCGGCGGGGGAATGATAAGGAAGAAAGGAAAAAGGGAAGGAAGAAACGGAGGGGAAGGGGCTTTTTATAGGGCTCGGAAAAGCCTTAGGCAGGCCCCGAATCCTTAAGCCCTAAGGGGCGCGAGGACAGAGGCGCGTTCGAAGCCATCGAGAGCCTGAACCGAAAGTGAGGAAAAGGTGAGAATAGAGACCGCCGAGGCAACGCAGGGCCCGCCCTGCGACGCAGCAGGGCGAACCAGCTCCGGAAATTGTGGGGCCGGGATCCCGAGCGAACGGCTGCGCGGGCCCGGCACCCACACACGCGCCGGCACACAAGGGTCACGTGACCGGAAGAAGGAAAGGCCGAACTCCGTGATGCCGACGGCGGCCCGGGGGGCCACCGCAAGGTCATCCGGAGGTCCGCACCAGGAAGGGCAGACGCAGCGCTGCCGAAGCGATCACGAAGAAGGCGAACCAGGCGGGTCGCAGCACCGGTCGCTGCGATCTCGCACACAACCCCCCGACGGCTCCTCTACGACCCAGAGGAAGCCGAGACCGGAAGGCGGGCAAATGCATACTATGCAACCTGGACAAGGCTGGTGACGAGTTTACCAGTACAGACCTGACGACAACAACGAGCCCTTTGAGGTAGCAGAGCGAAATCGCAGCGAGGTTTTTATCCTATAGCTAGATAGCTAGAAGGTTTTTCCTCTCTGAATTAGTTGAAGGAGTTCTATAGGCCTAGATATAGGTAAAATAGCGTATACTAAATAAATTAAATATATATAATAAGTAAGTAGGCTAAATAAATAAGTAAGCTAAAAATCCCTTAATCTCTTATCTTTTTAATTAATTAATTAATTCTTAACTACTAAAAATATCTTAATTAAATAAAAAAGAAAATATCCTTCTTACTCTTTAAGCTCTTTAAAATAACCTAAAATTAAATATCTAGAATACTATAAAGATTTATAATATATATTGTAATATCTTATATTGCCAGCAGAAAGGTATACTATCTTAATATAATACTATCCCCAAATTTTATAAGCTATTTAATCTAGAGAAATAGATTATTATTTAATTTATTCTTAATTTAAATTTATAAGAGTTTCCCCTATAACTATATAATATTAAATAAATAGCTAACTAACTGCTTACTAACTATAATATATTATTTATTAGTAAGTACTAAGCTTCTAACTTTATTAAATAATAACTAGAGCTTAAAATATTATTCTTTTATAAATATAACTATTAGAGGGCTAAATAAAAAAATCTAATTATTATTTATAATTAATTTTAGCTTATAGAGAATATAATTATAAAATATAATATTAATCTAGCTAATATTTATAATTTTAATAAGATTAGCTTTATAATAAATATAATTATAAGTAAAATAGTTATTATTAGTATAAATAGATATAAAAACTTAAAATTAGTTTAGCCTGGAAATTAAAAATAAATTATAATTATTTAGATAATTAATATAAAAAGCTAGATAATTTAGCTATTTATTATAATTACAAGCTAATATTATTTTACTAACTAATATTAAAAAAGTAATCTTCTAGGTAATTAGGCTATTATAATAACTTAAAATAACTAAATTAATAATAAAATAAATCTTAAGTAGCTTAAGTATTTTAATTAATATATAAAGAATTAATTAACTAATTACTATTATCTTCTAATTCTTAATAAATATAAAAATTATTATTTTATTAACTTTAAGAAATATTATAAAAAGAATAATATTATTATATTTTATATACTATTTTATTTATCTTATTTATTCTAGCCTCTTAATATCAGATATTTTAAGCTACTTAAAATAGCCTATAGTTAAGTAATTAAGTAATTAATTAGATATTTTATAATTTATATTTTAAAGACTGAGTTCTTTCTAGCTTTTTATACTATCTATAAAGTTACTATAATAAGAAGTAATATTAAAAAAGGTTTTTAAGAGGCTGGACTTATTTTCTTAAACTTAGAAAATATTATATTAAAGCTTAATATATAGCTATAGACTTTAATACCAGCTATAAAAGAGATTAGCTTTTCTAACTTTTAAATCTTAAAGACTTTAAAGATAGTATTTAAGATTAGTTTATAATTTAAATATCTTAAAAGATAAATAAAAAGATATTAAAGTAGCTCTTTAATATCTATTCTTAAAATATTTAAATTATTTTCTAAAAGAATAAAAATAATAATATATTAAATAGTATTATTAAAATCTAAGAATTAGATTCTTTAATAGATAAATAAGACTTTTAGTAAGTAGTATAAAGTAAAAAAAAACCTACCTATAAAATAGAGAGAAGATAATTGTAAAGAAAGAAAGAGAAGCAATTAATTAAATAGATATTAATATATAGATATAGGCTAAATTATTAAAAAGTAGTAGTTAAGAGAAGTTGGCAATATTAAGAGAAAGATATTATAGAACTTATAAAAAGACTGGTTATAATATAAGAATCTATTAGGCTGTTATTAAGATCTTTAAAGAATAGTATAGTAATTAGTTTTAATTAATTTAAGATATTTCTTTTTTTATTAAGGTTTTAATTTTAAAAGTTGGAATTTATAGCCTATTTATTTATTTAGCCTACTTACTTATTATATATATTATACTAATAGTTTATTAAGGATATATATAATTTTATAATTCTATAAATAAGTTTATATTATATAGCTTTATTAATAGGTTATTATAGTATTTAACTTTTTTAAGTTTATAGAAATTAGCTAATTTTTTAAAATCCTTAATAAAAATATTTATATTTTAAATAGGAGAATTTATTTTTAATCTTTTAAAATAAATTTAAAGATAGCTTAAAGCTGGCTTATTATATAACTTTATTATAATTTTCAGTTTATCTTATTATAATTATTTTAAAACTCTCTTTATTATTATAAATTAATTATTCTTTATATTATTATTAATATTAACTTACTTAGTTATATATTATAAATTTTACCTAAGATTATAAGTTATATTTTAAATAACTATAATATGTATAATAAGTATATTAATTAAATA
This sequence comes from Ilyonectria robusta, assembly GCF_021365365.1. Taxonomy (NCBI): domain Eukaryota; kingdom Fungi; phylum Ascomycota; class Sordariomycetes; order Hypocreales; family Nectriaceae; genus Ilyonectria; species Ilyonectria robusta. The sequence continues at coordinate 13,939 of NW_025764516.1, forward strand.
AGCTTACCAGTTAAAAATCCCTTAATCTTTCATCTTCCTACTTAATTAATTAATTCTCAACTAATTAAGATACCACAATTAAATAATAAGATAAATATCCTTTTATACTTCAAGCCTATTAAAATAACTCAAAATTAATCTCTAATATACTATAAAATTATTAAGTTAAGTATAATACTCTCTTTAACTAAGAAAATAGCATTACTACTTATTGCAATTAGATTCCAAATTATATAAACTATTTAATCTAGAGAATAGATTATTATTTATTTATTCTTAACCTAAATTTATAAGAATTTCCCCTATAATTATATAATATTAAAGAAATAGCTAACTAACTACTTACTAACTACAATATATTACCTATTAATAAGTACTAAGCTTTAAATTTATTAGATAATAACTAGTATTAAAATATTTTTTTTATAAATATAATATTAAAAAATTAAATATAAAATTAATTATTATTTACAATTAATTTAGATTATAAAAATATAATTATAAAATATAATATATTCTTATTAATATTTATAACTTTAATAAAACTAGCTTTATAATAAGCTTAATTATAAGTAATATAATTATTATAAATATAAAAAATATAAAAACTAAAATTAATTTAATTTAGAAATTAAAGTAAGTTATAATTATCTAGATAATTAATATAAAAACTAGATAATTTAATTATTTATTATAATTATAAATTAATATTATATTATTAATTAATATTAAAAAAGTAATCTTCTAAATAATTAAATTATTATAATAACTTAAAATAGCTAAATACATAATAAAATAAGTTTTAAGTAACTTAAATACTTTAACTAGTATATAAAAACCTAATTAACTAGTTATTATTATCTTCTAATTTTTAATAAATATAAAAATTACTATTTAATTAATTTTAAAAAATATTATAAAGTAAATTATATTATTATATTTTATATACTATCTTATTTATTTTATTTACTTTAACTTCTTAATATAAGATATTTTAAGCTACTTAAAAATATATATAATTAAGAAATTAAGTAGTTAATTAAATACTTAATTATTTATATTTTAAAAATTAACTTCTTTCTAGCTTTTTATATTACTTATTAAATTACTATAATAAAAAGTAATATTAAGAGAAATTTTTAAAAAACTAAAAAAAAATTTTAAATTTAAAAAATATTATATTAAAACTTAATATATAACTATAAACTTTAATACTTATTAAAAAGAAAACTAGCCTTCCTAATTCTTAGATATCTAAGATATTAAAGATTATTCTTAAAACTACTTCTTAATTTAAATATCTTAAAAAATAAATTAAAAGATACTAAAGTAACTCTCTAATATTTATTATTAATATACTTAAGTTATTTTCTAAGAAAATAAAAACAATAATATATTAAATAGTATTATTAAAGTCTAAGAACTAGATTCTTTAATAGATAAATAAGACTCTTAGTAAGTAGCATAGAGCAAAAAAAAACTACCTATAAAATGGAGAGAAGATGACTATAGATAAAAGAAGGGATGTAATTAATTAGAAGGATCTTAATATGCAGTTAGTGGCTAAATTGTCGAGATATTATGGTTAAGGAGGGTTGGTGTAACTAAAGGAAAGGTATTGTAGAATATATAGCAAGACTGGTTATAATGTAAGAATATGTTAGGTAGTTATTGCAATATCTAGAGAAGAATATAGTAATTAGTTCTAATTAATTAGATATTTTGTTATATATTTATTTTAATTTCTAAATTAAAAGTGATAATTTTTAACTGGCAAGCTTATTTGACTAGTATGCTTATTATGTATGTTATTATATAATATTTAATAATTTAATAAGAAAGTTTAAAGGTATTATTAAATTAGAAGTTAATATTCCCTTTTAAATAAATATAGATATATAAAGAAATTAATATAATAATAGTTTCTAGATAATATAGATAGCTATATTACTAGATATAGGGATTATTAGAAAAAGTCTTTTTTAGATATTATAATATAGTTATCTCTCTAGATAAAAAAGCCTTAGACTTTAACTATAAGAATATATATCCTAATACCTATATTTTATAGCTATCAGCCTGCCTAAAAGAGTTATCTTACTAGCATACAATAATTACAGAGCTTTAAAATTAATAGAAGTTATAGATAATAAAGATTAACACTCTAATTAAAATAAGCTAATACCAGAAGTCTCTATTTTACTATTTTGCTTAAGTGCATATTTCTTTATGTTATTATATATACCAGCATACACAAAGACTCGTAAGTTAATTTAAGATATTAAATTTAATCCTGAGCACCAGACCTATATATAACGCAATCAAGATTCTTCCCACCGGCACTTGGAAGGGGGGTATACCTAACAGAGTGCTGAACGGAACCTAGACCACCTATTTTTCCTAGTGTATAATCGTTGTTGTCATTGGGCGATATATGCTCTGGTCCTTCGTGTTCCTCGTCGAGAAAAGCTTGTGCGGCAACGTATTCCGTACTCAGGGCGCATATCCAGCCGATTGTGTAGTCATTAGGTTGAGACATGTTCGTTCGCAGGATGATCCAGAGGCAAGGTATGCTACGAAGGACGATTAGTGTTTAGTCGCTGAGGTTTCTCAGAAAGATTACCTGCCTCCGCCTGGATAAGTTGGATCCACCTGCAGACTGCTATAGTCGCCAAGCACAACAACTAACCTGACAGTGCAACTTATCCTCTAATTGCAGGGTTTCAGTAGGATTTTAGGATCTGCGCCGAAGTTTAATTGACAGAACGTACAGTACCCCAAAAAGAACAACGATTATAAAAGAAGCCACGACACTGCAACTATCGCTCAAACAAAAAGCGGTTAGGCAACATTAAAGTAAGTCGATCATCTAACCCTCAGCTACAGGCGCTTACTCGCAATTAAATAGGCACCTCTCGCCCAATTATATTATTCACATACTGGTACGGCAGGGCGGCATCACACACTCTTTACTAATTATACATTATTATTATGTCTCGTCTCGTTAAGGGACCTGCTTATGGACAAATTCTCCAAGGCAGTAGAGTCGAGTACTCGAGTTCGTGCTTCTCCATCGCCGACGTGTTTGGGCGAACAAAACCGTCAATAGAGTTCTCCGGTCTCCATCCCAGCCAGTCGAGTACGAGAGCAGCATGGCGCCGACGCGTCGCGACACGGTCACGACCAGCCTCGCCTGCATCGTACCGCACAGAGCTCCGTGACTTGGCCGCCGCGGGTCGTCGAGTCACGGCCTGCATTGAGGAGAAGCTCGACCGTGGAGCGGCCGGCCAGCATTCACGGACGATGATAGCTGGTTTATTCTGCAGAGCTGAACCGATCATTTCCCGAGATTTGGCATCGGCAGTGATGAGGCTGGGAGCTATTGACTGCCTGCTGCAAAGCAGCCCTTTGGGGCAATTCCCACGTGGGGGTTAATCCTATTCGAGAACCTGGTAATCTAATAGCCATAGCGATCCAGCCGAAATGCATGGAGTAATCGCACCCACACCCGACAGGGTACAATATCGACTCTGGGGAATTGGCTACAGTGGGTGGCAGAAAGTGTTAGCCACCTGTCAGGTCTGATTGTCATGCTGCTTTAATTTTCTGCATTTAAGCTCCCCGGAATTACAGCGGTTACCTGCCCATAATTTAGACTAGCTAATGGTCAGATTAGTGGTCATGCGCTGTAGTGTAGCGTTGCTGCCAGTATTTTAGGGGATTGCTAGCTTATAGCGCTAGTTCAAAGCGGCGACAAGTAATTACCTGCTTGAGCCTAGCTAGCTGCTCGATACCTGACAGGGGGCTAACACTTTTTGCCACCCACTTTAGCTGTCAGAGCGAACAAGCAAGAGCGGGGCGCTAGCAATTCGCCGTCCCTCCGCTATTCACAGCCGAGAGCATACTGTAGACGGTCAGCCGTGCTGCCTGATCGTCACAGAAGAGAGACAAGGTAATACCACCGACTTCGCGCGCTATGCTCGCCGGATCTACAGTCCAGGCGGAGCTTCAGCTCACTCGACGGAACGGGTACACGACAGATTTGGAACAAGTTTGCCAGTTGCTCATGCTGGTTATGGAATTCACAGGCCATATCCGCGGTAGTCGAGGTTACATCCGACAGCCGCGTAAATAGAAATAGCAAAAGGGACTACCTCTCCGTGGTAAGCAAAGACAGGAACTATGGCGTTAATAGGGATAGAGCGACTTGTTGACATCGCGGTTACAGGCGGTACGCGCACGTTCTCGGCGATCTTCGTCTTCCTGGCCGCTGGCAGTGGGTGGACGACCCCGCACTTCCACCAAGCACAAAGCACCGTCTCCGGGTACTTCAAGAGGTCAGACGTCAACGCAGGTCTACAGTCTGATGCTCGCGATGCGTTCCCCTGCAAGTTCACGAGCCCATGCCGGCACACTGTACTCTGTACCTGTGGAGTTCTTTTCGAGAGCGTGGAATTGGCGGCGGCGACGATTAGCCTTTGCGATGTTGTGCAGCCTTGCCGTTTGAGCCCTCGGCTGCCAACCACCCTGAACTGGGCGTTGGCCTTGACTGCAATGATTAAACACTACGTTCGACCATCATCCCGGCAAACCGATCCAAGTCGGCTTGCAATGCGCAGTGTAAACAATTAACTGTACCCTTGACAGCATCATGGACGATACTTGGCTCCGTTGCCCTTCCATATCATCTCCGTTCGAAAGTCGTTCGTTACCTCCTAGTGTCGACGCCGCGCCCGAGGCTGTCGGACCAAAAACCTATTGGAAACGTGTCGTTCGGTGCTTAGTTGGCGACGCAGATAACCATTGGTGGCATCGTTGCAGATGATTGCACCTCGACACCGCCAGCTGGCCGTCGGTCGCCGATACAAATTTTCCGGGAACGCGTGACGGCGGCATTTGATGACAGCTGGAGGCACAAAGGAAGACTTTTTATGATTTTGAAAGGAACCTCACAGGACAATGCGCCTGCATGGGTCCGTGAACCTTGATGAACGAAAGGAAAGGCGGTCGGTGAGGGCGGTCGGTAGAGGCGATTATCGTGAAGCGTTTTGTGGCCGATTCGTGTTTGGACACGGATGGGGGAGGCACGAGGCAGATTGAGCACGCATCAGGCTGTCACGCATGGTGCACCACCGCCTCACCAGACAACAAGTTGGTGGATGAAATCGTCGATGTTGCCGTTCCTGTACTTGAACCCGGCCCAACCTCGAAGGCTCACTACACTGCAACAGGACTGCTACAAAATCTCCCTTCAAACCCTCGTAGGCATGAATGCATCGTTGCAAAGGAAGCTCGGGCGCAGAGAGGTCTACATCAGCAGCAGCACTGACTCTTTTGGTGAACCTTGCAAAACGCCATGCAAAGCCTCAAGATCCTCCCTAGTTCGTGTGTGGCGGACTTCATACGCTTCATACGCTTCATACGCTTCATAACCTTGTGACCTCCTACCCTCCCCACCCTTCCTACCTTTATGCAACCCAACCCAGCCCCCGAAGTCCCTCAGCTTGGGGGCTAGGTGGGTGAACGCTCTACCTATCAGAAACATGGAGCGGGTTCGGCTGAGCCGAGTAATTCCGGCGATGTAGCCAGACTGCTGTTCGCATCTGAATACCTCTCCATATTTGGTGTATATAAGCCTGTAGCCGAGCGGGGAGAATGCCTCTGTGAACGGCACATCAGGGGTCACCCATATGGATGACCCATGAAGCGTGGCCCTGTTGGTTTGCCAAGCCGCATCCAATGTTTTAAATGGAAATATGTGTTGAGATGCGGGTTGACGTGTGTACAAGCGAGGGCATTTGTGAGTGACTCATGAAGGCACCAGAAACCGGCAAGGCCGGAAAGGATTGCCCACTCAACCCGCATTGTTGGCTTCTTGCCAGAGTGGCCGATCACCTATAAATCCTTTGGTGACGCGGAACAATTTGCGAAGCTCGTGTGCGGGGATGGGCGAACCATTACCGCATACGGACTCTTTACGGACTCTATCCAGTCTCCGTCGCCGAGCTCCGCGGGGCGCGGTAAAACAGCCAGTCGGACTTTCGGAGAGGTTCCAAGGCCGGATGTACCGGAGGGTCTCTCAATGGCCTTGCTCCCACGCAAGGAATCCAATGCATGGCTCGGGTTATTTAGAGTCAGTCTATCTGCTTCTCATTACATGTTTAGAACTTACGCAAAGCTAGGATCGATTCTATTTCAGGTCTTAAAGTGTATTCACCCATCAGAACAATGCCCTGGCCTTTCGAACAGCTGCCGCCGGAGGCAATTACACAGCCTGAATTATTTTCAGTTCGAGTCCCAGATTCCGATATTGAAGACTTCCCAACTCTCCTGCGTTTGTCCAAAATCGGCCCGTCGTCATGGGCTAATCAACAAGCTGATGGACAATTTGGCCTTCCAGGAGAATGGTTAGTCAAGGCGAAGGACGCATGTCAAACCAATTTGACTGGCGCATCTACGAGGAGCGTATCAACTCACTGCCCAATTTTCGGATGACCATTGAGGATCCTAAAGTTGTCGAATTACGCGTACACTTCTACAAGAAGTGCGTATTGTGATATCAATAGGTAATGAAACATAACCCTGCCTGATTGGCAACAAAATGGGGTTCAGTTTCATTTATCTAGGACGCACCTGAGGTCCCGTTTTGTACTTAGAATAAGACAAAATCATTCACTCTACTATTGCCTCAGTAACATACTGGCAAACTGGATTACTTCTGCCGCGTACGCTTGGTCGCCCTTCAAGCATAAGCTCGCCTGGCCGTGCCATTCATCAGCTCGGACACATACTTTCGGAACGGAATGAAATCCAGATCCGGATATAACTCCTTGCCATCCAAGTATCCTAAATATCGGGCATACTCAGGCGTGTTATCCCCTCGCACACAAGTGGAATAAGTGTATTGGGCAATGGCCAATGCCGATTGGGCACCCTTGTCCTCCAAGCCAGCAGCCTCAGCTGCTGTTTGCGCAGAAACAACACGGGCCTCTGCATCTTCATTGGAAATCTGCGCATCCTTGTCAGCTAATGTTGCAAATGAACCAGTTACGGGATACACATACGTAGTTATAATCCAACTTCTCGCCACTTGCTTCCTCCATGATCTGGAAGATCTCTCGCTGGGTGAGGACCTCGCTGTAGGCAAAGACCGACTTGTTCAAAGTCCGAGGGTCAGCGATGATTTTGGCCACATAGCGGCCGATATCACGAGAGTCTGTGACAGCAGAGGGAACAGCACCGTCGCCATTGAGTCCCTCGACAGGCATGATGACAAATTGGTCGATGCGTCCGGAAGGAAGCCTGGGAGGGGTAATCTGGTACCACCAACCAACATCGATGACGGTGTACGGGAGGTAGATCTTCTTGATATGGTTCAGAACCTCCTCTTTCTGAGTTTTGCGTTAGCTATTGCAACTTTTGTGATATTAGGTGCGTCAACGTACCGTCTCGCGGATGCTGAGTACGCCCTTAGGCGGAACAATTGTAGCGAAGAAAGTCGGAACGAAGCGTTTGACACCGGCCATCTTCGCCGCATTTGCTAGAGGAATCTGCAGTAGCAAAGCTGATGCGTCGAGTACAGGGATAACAACATCGGCGCCGGTAAGGATTTTGACTAGATCCTCTTCAGGTCCACCAAGGTCGGCTGCAACGACCTCAACGCCAGCATCCCTTAAGGCTTGGTTCTTGGCGGTGTTGAGTGACGACTGACGCGCCACAGCTGTCAAGTCCTGTAAACTGGTTAGGATAATGTTAGAGGAATGGACGCATTGGGACCTTACGAACTGGGTGCGAAACTCAAGCAAGCCCTTGGTAATGGACTGGCCTGTCTCACCAGTTGCTCCAATGATGACGACCTTCATCTTGATATTAGGCTCGAAAGAGTTTGAGAACGTGTACTCCGAGAAAATTGACAATGTGACTAAGAGGTAAATTGGAATGAGTAGTGAGAAGATTATTCGGCAGGCGGCTGCCAAAGCTTATATGGGCAGGATGGTATAGGTCCGAAAAACGCATTACAAATGAAGTCCAACCGCAGCTCAAAGCAGATGCGCTCATTGACGACTGGAGACCCGAGTCATGCCATTAGCTGTCACAGTGTCATAACGCTTACTTAGCACAATATGCTTGATATCCTGGAGAGTAATGGAATCGAACCTAACTCCGCTAATTTCCGATTCCTCTCTCCAACACTGCACACCGCACTTCATCCATCTAACGGAGTTAAAAGTGCAAAACTCCGGTGCGGGCCGATGATTGGTAACCCGACGCTCGCGGACGCTTAAGGCTTAGTGTGCGCCGATGATATATGCAAATGGGCACACGCTTACAGTAGTTTTGTCCAGCTCGACCATACATTCCTCTGAAGAATCCCCAGCCCTTCTCCCCCCCGTACTCGGCGGGCTTGTGATTGAGGATTCTGCCTCGGCTAATAGATAATCGGATAGAGCTGTTAGCAATCTGTATAATCAACATCAAGGTTTCCAGAACACTGTCTATCTGACTAGTATCTGGCTGTCCGCTCCATCGAGGGCGAGTTGCTGCTCGCCCAGAGTCAAAGCTGTCTGTCTGACATTGCCGAAGTCCTCTACATAATCTGCCATGGGCTTCATCTCCCTCACACGGCATCTCGCATCTCAATGTGGAGCGCGTCGTCGCTGGGTCAACCTACGTTCCCTGGCCTTCCTCCGACTCAACATGTTCTTAGCTAGAAAGACTCACCAGCATGCCGTAAAAGTATATATATAACTGGCACAACGGATTTTTGACGGCGACGCGCACGTTAAGAGGTTAATGGCGACCATTATTAACTTTTTCTGACTAATAGTTTATCCAACAGGGAACCTAACTACCTAATTTGACACATCTGCTTCGAGGGTAGCTGGCTACATCCCAATCAAGGACAGATCTCCAGCGAGAGGCGCCGTTCGAATAGCGTTACGCTCAGCGATCTTCCAATCTTCTTGCCCGTCAAAAGTGCCCTTAAGAAGCTTATCTTGATAAATGCCCCAATTAGTCACACGTTTGCCTTCGTCCTCGCCCACGCCGAATATTTCGGCTCTGCAGTAAGTCGTGGCGTTGGCAGTTATTTCGCTCGTAACTTCGATGAGCTGCGTGGTTAGAGCATGTTGCGTTTGCAAGTTTCCAACCATGCCCTGTACTGCCGCCTTGATTGCTGTGGCCCCTTCGATGGTGCCGCCAGGCCCAGGGAATGTTACCTTAGCGTTGTCGAGGAAGGCATTTGAGAAGGTTTTCCAGTCTTTGAGATCGACGCCGATGCAGTAGCGTGCGATGGAATTGCGGATGAGTTCGTGGTCTGAAGTGGCTTGGACCATTGTGAATTGTTTTGTGGAGTTTGGCTACGTAAGTGGGTTGTAAATGTTGCAAAATGTTTCTCGTTCACAATGGATTGGCAAAATGTGCTGGCCTTCTTCAGTATTTGCGTAAACAGGAGGGAATGGAAATATAAGTAAGTGCTGTTAGAAAAAGGTTCTTCTACTATAACTTGGGAATCCTGCGTTAAAAAAGCCACGAGATCCTCAGGCGTCATATCCGCCAAGTCAGTGATGCTGCGGATTTACCGGCGTAATCAAATGACAGTCCATGGCTTACAAACACCAAGTGCTCGATGCAGCCCAGACCCGCAATTTGTCTACCTATTCGCATCTGCGCTGGCAATCAATTGGCGGAATCTACCATGACTCGCGCGAGATCTAAGCAATTTGTCTTCAACCAGGTTAAGTAAGCCGGGCTGCTCTCCGGGGATCCCTGGCTAAGCGTTGGCCCTGCCCGGTGTTCCGATTTGCTCCTCTAGCCCAGGTAGACAAATTGTGGAGTTGCAGCCCAGCTTACTTAACCTGGTTTCAAGTTACAAGTGGCGACTGATACATGGGCACCCGGGTGCCCATGTATCAGTCGCCGTTACAAGTAGGTAAGTTAGGTAATCTGTAGACAAATTGCGGGTCCGGACTACATTACAAGCTTGGTAAGTTATTTGATGAACGGATGAACTAATTAAGCCATGGACTGCCACTTGATTAAGCCAATAAATCCGCAGCATCACAGGTAGTCCGTCGCGGACTTGCGGACTTGCGGACATATAGTGTTTCAGGGTGAATTATGAAGATTTAGAGAGTTTTGGAACTATAAAATAAAGCGCCGTCCGCTATCCAATGGTCACGGTTCGTTTTTGTCACGTTATTTGATCATCTTACATCGCTCCTACTCCACTGACTACTCACTACTCTCCTTAACAATGGGATCTCTCCCTAAGCTTGCTGTGCCTAAGGGCTCCGCTGTCCTCGTGACTGGAGCAAACGGTCTCCTGGGCTCCCATATTGCTGATCAGTTCCTCACTTACGGATACAAGGTCCGTGGGACTGTTCGAGACCTAGAGAAGAGTTCATGGCTCGTCGATGTCTTTGAGAAGAACTATGGAAAGGGAAGCTTTGAATTATTCAAGGTTCCAGATATGGCCGTTGAATCCGCTTATAACGAGGCTGTAAAAGGTGGGCGACCTTAGCTGTGGTACGACTCTCTTTGCTAAACAATCTAGGCATCTCTATCGTAGCTCACTCGGCATCCACCCTAACCTTTGACCACAACCCCCACAATGTCATTCCTGACGCCATTGCTGGTGCTATCAATGCCCTGAAAGCCGCTCACGCCGAGTCCAGTGTGAAGCGTTTCGTATTCACTTCGTCGTCGGCCGCTGCTCTTCTCTCAAATATCGACGCGCCTGGCATAAAGGTAACAGGGGAGACGTGGAACGAAGAATCAGTTAAAGAAGCATGGGCAAACCCCCCGTATACTCCCGAGCGAGCTGCTTCTGTTTATTCTGCTAGCAAGACCCAGGCGGAGCAGGAAGTTTGGAAATATCACAAGGAGCATCAGAACGAGCGTCCTGATCTTGTGGTCAATACTGGTACGTCGTGTCGATAAGATTTACTGCTTCTCACCAGCTAACACTCTCCAAGTGCTACCTAACGTGAACTTTGGAAAGTCCGTCGATCCCGTTCACCAAGGCTTTCCCAGCAGTGCTGCAATGCCCACCTTGTTGTACAAGGGACAGGTTGTTGACTTCCACCACATGGTTCCTCGACGTATGTTCCAATGTTTCTTCTGGGCTGATCCCAAACTGATTGTCTATTCGTAGAATACTTCATCGATACGCAAGATACTGGTAGACTGCATGTTGCCGCCGGTATCTTTGAACATGTACAAGGCCAACGCATTTTTGGAATGGCTTATCCTTTCAGCTGGGATTCGATCCTCGAAATCCTACGAAAGATTGAGCCGGAGAAGACATTCCCCGAGAACTTCTCAGGTGGAGAAGATCCGAACGAAATCGAGCCCCGCGATAAGGCAGAGCAGCTCCTCCGTGAGCTCGGCCGTCCCGGGTGGACGACCTTGGAGGAGTCAATCCGGGGTACCGTCGAGGGCCTGCAGCTGGCCGAGAAAGCTGCCTCCGCTTAAAGGAATTGAATGGTTAATGGATTATGGAGAAATCGAAGTGATTGAGAAAGATGTCGGGATATTATAAATTGCTGAGTGCTGGCCTGATTTTCTAGTTATAGACAAGAAGGATTGATATAAACAACACCCGACGTCGCGTCCGGGAGTGCAAGAATTCCCGAAAGAACGCACCATAGGTGTAGTAACGATTATCCCGCAGCTTTCCATAGAACCCAACACTACGCTGGAGGGGTCTTAGACCAATCAGACAAAATCCGCGGCAAAGTTAAAAGTTAAATGCATCGGATCGCGTCCGAAGAGGGAGGATCAACAGCTGCATCTATAGGGCAGGATGCGAAGTGCACCCCCCCTGTGTGCAGCTCCTCAAGTATCACTAACGCTTGGTTCCCTCAATCTACTCTGATCGCTACGCCTCATTGTATCTTGGATATCACCTAACGCAACTGACTCAACGCTCAGTAATTGATACGCCTGACCGTTCTGTTGACATAGACCCCTGGTCCATCCCTTCGGAATCCAGTTCAACCTACCCTATACCCTGTACAGGTCAGTCCTTGAACAAGACCATGACAACTTGACCGAACTGGCCCCGGCTGCAGCAAGAGCTCCGGCAACACTTTCACCAATCCCCATGGAAGCCCCGGTCTGTTCGCCGACTTAGCCAATGCAGTATGAGCTCGAGGTTGTCACGACAGAAGCAGGGATGGAAATGGATTATTATAGAGAACATGAAATGTTCTGTTGCTTATTAATTGTCTTTAGTTTGAGATACACGGGGCTTGCGGCGGCGATGCTAGAGACCTTTTTCGCTCTGTACCTGGCGGTACTTTTGACGCTCAATATGCCAGTAAGCGTCGCTGAAAACTGCAGCGAGGTATAAGTGGAATCTGTTTGAAGTCTGGAATAGCTTGCTGGTTGATACATCCTCGTGCATCATGTACAATCAAGCGTTTTCCATGTGTTCAACATCCCCTGTGCCCTTGACTGTCCTAGCTGCGTTCTCCGAGATGACAGCTGCTTCAATGCCGTCAAAAACAATTGCCATCTCCTCCAGAGAGTGGCCCATTGTCTCGGGGTAGAAGAAGTAAATAGTCACTGTGATAATCAACAAGATGACGGCAAAAACGATGTAGTATTTCCAGCCAATGGCATCCAGGGCGATGGGGTTGACGAAGATGTTGAAGAAGATAGCGGAGGCAGTTGACAGCTGCGTTAAAGCAACACCACGAGCTCGCAGTTGATAAGGCCAGATCTCGGCAGGATAAGCTACCACAAGCGGTGTGCTGGGTTCGGAAGTTAGAAAGGGAACAATTCAACCCAAAGGAATAGAATCTCACTTACAAAGCGATATCATAGAAAGCAAAGTAGATGTACAGGAAGGGCACCACGGCCAAGCCCACAGAGCTCGCACCAGTCATTGCAAAGCTACCTGACAGGCCCGAGATGACGATGTAGCTGACAAGCATGCCGACCGAGCTGATCAAGAATAGCGGACGGCGACCAACCCTGTCAACGTTCAAGGCGGCCAGCACGGCGAAGAAGAGATTCCAGATCTGCAGACATCCGCTGATGAGTGTCTGATGTGTGACGGACGTGATGCCAACGGTCTGGAGCACGAGAGCAAGATAGTAAGACACGACGCCAACACCGTTCCACTGGGTAAAGACGCCGAGGGTCATGGAGATGAAGGCACGGTGGCGGTTGCCCTTGGTAGAGAAGAGGTCCATCCAGGATGTGCTGTTTGCTGCGGTGGTGTCGGCCTCGATGGCGTTCTCGACCTCGGAAATCTCGAAATCAACAAGACGGGAGCTTTCATCGCCGCCAGCATGGAACTTGGTCAGGATCTCTCGAGCCTTGGAAGATTGGCCTATGGAGACGAGATATCGAGGAGATTCAGGGATCCAAATGGCTGCGGGAAGTACGAGGATGGGGACAGCGATCTGCAGGATCGAGGGGATGCGCCACGCCCAATCATCCGCATAGTTTCGGGTCGCAAAGGTGGCCCATGCCGCTACTGCGGATCCGACGTACCATCCACAGTTGTATAGAGCCGTGAGAAGAGCTCTGTGTGGGGGATATGCCAACTCAGTGATGAGAAGAGGCGCAAGTGAACCCCACCAGGCGCTGGGCTGGCCAAGGAAGAATCGGCCGACTACAAAGCCGGCAATGTTGGGGGTGAAGGTTTGAAGTAGGGCACCGAGCAGGAGGAAGAAGAAGCCGATGTAAAGGCCCTTCTTACGACCCCAACGGTTGGCAAAGTAAGCAATGAAGGGGTAGGTGAGTGTCGAGGACAGAGCTTGAACGGCGTTAATGAAGCCCAGCCAAGCACCCTTGGGATGGTCCATAAATTCGAACCATTGAGGGAGTGCCATTAACCCGTTCATCATGCTTCCATCATAACCGTTTGCAGCAGAGAGCAAACACATGCAAAGGGCGAAGTAGTTGAGGAGTAGAAGATGTTTTTTGGTGTACCAGGGTTGGCCGTTGTCAGGGAGGAGTTGGGCCAAGTCGTCGCCAATGGCGGACTTTTTGGGGCCTTTGTTCTTCGAATTGCGCAACATGGCGGGGGAGATGATGAACAGGTGTTGAGACGAAACGGTCGGCCAGTATTGAAAGGGCAGTAGAGTTGCCCAGTGAATGGTGTTGGTTGATAAGGAGATTGGGACGGGGAGGTGGTATTTGTAGTTGCGTCGTTGACGCGGGTCTTCTCCGACCACCACGGTTACGGCTGTTGTCTCCTACACTCAGAGGTTCCAAGATTGATCACGACTCCACGAGACACAGCTGAGTATGGGGAAAGATCGAGACTGGGGTTAAGTGTGGGGGAACCTGGGGTAGCCGCGGAGTCTCGGAATTACAGAATTTACAAGGAGGACATGAACTCGGCACAATTAGCACGACCATGAGCCCATCAGGGCGCAGCGCCCAACCTACGCGGGCTTAGGGTGCTTTGATTGATTGAACGAAATACGAAGCTGATTTTGCATTTTGACCACCTGTAACTGCCAGCACTCCCGCCGTCGGTCACTTGTGTTTGTTTTGGTGTTATTGGTACCATACCAAACATTCAAGGAAGCGATCGGGAGTCGTGAGTAACATTGAGACTGGTCAGATTAAATCAGTGGCCCAAGTTCAAACCACTTATGGGCGACTCATCACTGCATGAAGCTTTCCAGGATTCGCATGGCCTGAGATGTGCCCGGGGACTCATCTTCGTAGAATCGCACCTTGTTCGATATACCGACAACACATGCTCGTCCATTCCGCTCCAGAAGTCATTGTCATTGTGCCTCAATTCACCACAGTCAAAATACAGAGTGAGCAAGTCACGGATGTTCGGGTCCCGGACCAAATACCGTGGTATCGACGCGGCATGGGTTCTCCTGAGATACCACGGATGTGCCAGACCACCGCCTTGTCTACGAGTGACTATTCCATCCATCCTGCCCCCTGGACATGGGAAGCATTCAAGATTTTGTTTTCGATTCTCCGGAGCGCCATCTTGATCAATTACTCAGTAGTAACAATACCAGCTCTCCTACTGACGCTGATTGACGGAACTTCTACGTAGTAGTTGATGGCGGCTGAGAGCGGGTTGCTTGGATCCATCGCCTTGCAAGTCTGGAACGGTCGATCTGTAATCTCGGGGCTGGGCGCATCCATGTCAAGGGGCCGAGGGATGCATGTCCAGGTAATTGGAAGCTGCCCAGGAACTGCTGGGAAGGCCCATCTCAGCATGAAGTGTACACTCGAATTTGGAATAGCTCAGGTACATGCACTTAGACTGCTGTTCTAAACGTCGGCGCTTCGCAGGACGGGGCGCTGTTGGTCGACTTGGAGCTTCTACGGGTCTGACATTGGCGAGTTGCATGGTGTACATGAGATACACGCCAGACAGACAGTGGCATTGAGGTGCAAGCAAACCCTTTCTGAAGTAGGCCCGGTCTCCGACGTGCCAGGTTGTACGTGGTAGTATATATGTCTCTCCTCTTTGGGGGTCATAGGCCTGTGGCTTCAGCGACGTGTCAGGACGGGGATTAGTGACTGAGGCCCTCCGTCTGGTAACGACTGCGCCATGCATCCGGGGAAACAAGCAAGAAGTTGGCGATGTAAGCCAAACAAGACATATACGGAGGCTGTGGCCGTGGGATGGGAGGAGATCAGCTGGCCACTAGAATGAGAGACCGAGTCCCCACTTCAACTCATAAGTTGCGACCAGATGATGTCCGCGTCGAGAACGGGTTCTAGATGTGAACGAAGCCGAGGACTGGGGGATACTCTGCGCTAGCCACACATCGCCTCCGCTGAAACCAATCCTTGTCGAACGACTTTGGAAGTGGCAAGTTGGGACCCATGCTAGCGGCCATTGCTTTTCGGCTAGTTCGGCGCAAAAAGAAGGCTGGCTGGCTGGTTCAAAAGCGGAGAAATGGAGACTGGAGACTTGCCCCGCGTTTGAACTAGCTGGAGAGAGAGAAGATGGAGGAGTGGTCTCCCGCACTCATCAGCCGCAACATGCTCGCGGAGTCCCGGAGCATTGACGGGGGACGATCCGAGGCAGCGGGGCTGGCTCGCAGCCTCTCGTCGCATAATTAGCATAATTAGCAAGGCCTAGGTTCCCTCCCAGAAGCAATAGGCCTAGTGTAAGCCCACTTGTTTTACTTCTTCCTTGTACAAGCTTGAGATGGTCAATCGACCGTTCTAACAGCCTAGAATACAGTTCGTTAGACTACAGGTTAGGGTAAAGCGGCTGCACCCAGATGGAGGCATGGATACTCCTGTTTCCTATCCGTAATCGATAATCGATTACTTATCAATCTTTGACGAGGTGCATTTATGATTTATGGTCGATTCGGCCCGGATAAACGAACAACTGCCCTATTATTATTACGTACTAGCTGACTTGGTTCGCGGTGCCCGGGCAGATGTGCTCACTGAGGACTAGCACCATCTGTAACCTGCTGACATCCACCACCTTTAGACTCTGGACTAAATACGTATACGCATACGCATACGTATATGCACACGCATGTACGCGCATGCCATCATTTACATAGCACTGCGATTTGACCAAGCGACATTGGGTCGCTCAGTACATCCATCCCCCTTCACTTCTCCCTCGTCCGGCTCCTTCACGCCCCTCTCCCTCTCTCACTGTCCTACTGCTTCCCCCTCCCATCCCGGGCCCATCTTTGACGCACTAATTACAGTCTACGTGTTGAAGCCGAATAAGGTGGTCCGATCTGCTGGTGACTGGGATGTGGATACCATGGACTGAGCTGTGCTCCTCACACGGATGCAGAACTCAGACCTTTAATATGATCTGTAACCTTTTTTGCTTTATCACTACGGTACTAATTACTGTGTTGGTGGGTGCTAGTTAGCATCCACCCCCGTCAAGGCTGCGCCAGGCCGTCCACTTCCCAATGCATTTGGGATTCTGATTGGTACCCAACTTCGATAAGTGGCCATCTCACGCGTTCGCTCCTCCATCCACCGCCCAGGTCGCGCCAGTGACGTAGCCCGCTTCCTCGCCCAAGAGGAAGATGATAACGTTGGCTACCTCTGTCGATTCTCCGAGACGACCCATCGGCACATCGGGAGCCGTGCCCTCACCACCGTGCTCCTGGTTTCCACGAAGCATCGGCGTGTCGATCGGCCCACTACGGTTTGTATAGATGGTTAGGTTGTATCCTTTGGCACTGCGGCGGGTGGTGATGGCCACGGGAAGAAGACATTGAACTCACGGCGTCACGATGTTGACTCGAATGCCTCGTTTGGCTGCCTCCACGGCGGCGCTCTTGACCAGACCGATGCCTGCGTGTTTGCTGGCGCTGTAGACGCTGCCCTTGGGGAACGCGCGCTCGCCGTACATGCTCGATACGTGCACGATGCTCCCGAGCTCTTCCATCACGCCGGGCTTGAGGGTTTCGCTGAGTACGTTGAAAGCGCCTCGGAAGTTGATGCCCATGACGAAATCGTACTGCTCGTCGCTGATCTCCCAGACTTCTTCGTGGCCAAGCCTGCGGCCTGCTGTTCCGGCAATGTTGGCGCATCCGTCGATTCTCCCCAGCTTTTGCTTTGCAGCAGACACAAAGGACCTGATAGCCGCGCGGTCGGTTATGTCAACGTTGCGTACAAACACTTTCGTCTTCTCGCTTTCCGGGACTTCTTCCAGAAATTTAGACAGTCCGGCCTCGTTGATGTCACACAGAGCCACCAGTGCGCCGCGGCCGAGTAAAGCCTTTGCAGTTGAAAGGCCGATGCCGGACGCACCGCCGGTGATGAGATAGACTTTGCCGGAAAAAGAGGAAGACATGGCCGGTTTATGAGGTGTTGACAGTAAAATGTGACTGGGAGAATGGGGACTTTGGAGAGTAAAATCGTGGGCCGCTTCATAGTCTATTATAGATACCAAGATACCGCAGCATCACATCTTAAGGACTTGTCGTTATGTGGGTCGTCGAATACCGAGACTCCGCGAGAAGGTTGTGTCGGACTTCAGCCAGCCCACCGGCTCTCTTGTTGCAGCGTCCAGTCTCAGCAACAGAGGTGGGTCACGAAGGAAAGTCATTTGTCATCGAACCAAATTTGTCAGATGTCGTAACTATGCATTGGTCCAGCAAGTAGGTCTAGCTAGAAGAATTAAGGCATATTTTTCACACATGCCCGTTCCCTAGTGGTGTTTATACCCCTGCCTCACAACATGAGCGTCAAGGTTAAAGGGACCGCAGGTATCCCGCCTTCTGTGAGGATTTTCTCCTCCATCCCCTGCACACATTCAGGTACCAACAATACCACTATACTAGCCTCGACCATATCCAATACGGCTGCCGTCAACATGACTTCATCTACTGCTCAAGCCTGGCGAATTCACCTCAATTACCAAGGCGCCTACACGGCTGCGGGTATCGAAAGCAACCTACATTTGGAGGAAGTACCGAAGCCCGTTGCAAAAGAGGGCCAGATTCTGGTTCGCATGCAAGCCGCTGCGCTCAACTTCCGCGATCTGCTTATAGCAACGGCCGATCCCAGATATGAAAGCCCACCAGCAGATGACGGGTTGACGCCCTTGTGCGACGGAGCAGGCGAGGTGGTCGAGGTGCGTGTCAAAGGCTCTCGCTGGAAAGTCGGAGACAAGGTGATCCTGGCAAGCAACACGACGTGGAAAGCCGGGCTTGGGCAGGAATCGCTTGACCACAGCCTTGGCTGGGGCACCGAAACGACAAACGGCCTGCTTCAGCAGTACTTTGCTTTCGTGGAGGATGCACTTGCTCCTTTGCCGGCGAACCTGAGCTACGAAGAGGGTGCTTGCTTGGCCGTGCCCTACGTTACGGCTTGGAACGCCCTGTTTGGCGGCCCGAGTGTGCTGAAAGCAGGAGATACGATTGTGACCCAGGGCACTGGTGGTGTGAGCATTGCGGCACTCCAGGTAAGTGATTGTCCTTTGCTGGGAGAGGACTGGCCGAATAACCCGTGGATGATAAGATGTCGAGAGCTATCGGCGCCAAGGTCATCGCTCTCACAACATCTGAAGATAAAATAGACCTGCTGCGGAAGCTGGGTGCGTCGCACGTCATCAATTCCAAAGTGGACAAGAAGTGGGCCGACCAAGTCCTCAAATTCACTGATGGACGCGGGGCAGACCACCTGCTCGAAGTCATCGGAGCAGCAACCATCAAGGAGTCGCTCCGCGCTGTTCGGCAAGCCGGCGTAGTCTCCGTCGTGGGTTTCTTATCGGAAAGTGAGAAGCACGATCTCATCCCCGACATTGTTTTCGGAGCCAAGACGAGTAAGCTTGTGGAATCCCCAAAAACGTTCTTGGAAGTAGCATCACTGACACATGTGTCTTCAGTTCGTGGCTTAATGAATGGCAGTCTTGGAATGCTCCAGGACATGTCCAAATTTGTGGAGCATCACAAAATACACCCTGTCATCGCAGAGGTGTTTGGGTGGCAAAACGCGAAAGACGCATACAAGGCACTGATAGAGCAAAAGTTCGTCGGAAAACTAGTTATCAAGATAGATTAGTGTCACATTCAATATACGCCGAGAAGTCACTACGCATTAGCGGAGGATCATCCCCTTTCGCTGTAGTAGGCAATGCGACAATTATACTACCTTGAGCTTGTGGCTGCTTGTTCGAACAACCCCTAGCCAGTTGCGAGGATCAGTGACAAAAGAGTAAGAATACAGTAAGAGTTTTAACAGGAACTCGATTTCCCTTGCCAGAATCCATAGCTGCATATAGAAATTGACTACCACCATGACCCCCCTCTCCGCCCTCACTTCGCCACCTCCACCTGTGCCCAACGTTCTCATCACATTTCCAATCCCTCATGTCACGACAAGGTCAACAATAATGCATCCTCGCAGCTTTGGTTGAGACTGCCGACACAACGCAACCGAGGAAGTCCCCTGCTAGGGTCAGTATATCTCACCAAAGCTGGCCGAGGCGAGGGCTAACTTGAGGTGTGGTGGCTTACCCAACATTGGGACCACCGATGGACAAAATGTGGAGAGGGCACTAATCCGAGGTAAAAGGGCGGAATATTTCTACGGACCCCAATCTTGCTCATAGACCTCCAGGCTACCACGGCTAGTTTGGAGAGCAGTTATCACGGAGTCATGCCTGAGTTAGTCATGGCCGAGTTTATGCCCTTGAAGAACCGACCCAACGCCAAAGTTCCCGCGGGGAGGCTCAGGAAAGAATATACTTGCCTCATTGCATTAACTACTGGATGACTGACTTGATCGTACGCTACAGGGGGCGTTGGCAGAATTCGCATGCCCCTTGGTTAATTCCACGCGGCATGGGAGATATTATCATCTCAGGCCTACACTCCTACCCCCGTTTTGTATGGGCTCCATGGTTTCCAGGTACTCCTGGATGATCCGAATGGACCGGTCAACTGTGGGGACCTCACTCTCCCAGTATCGCATCGTGTCAATACACAAATCAACGGATTCTCTCCAGCCGGGAGGCATGGTGATGGCCCCGCACCTGGCGGCGGCGAGAATGCAAAAAACAGACGCAGTTGACTCTCGGAGACCATACCATGTACCATGAGTCCGATGTCGGTTCGTCCCAAGCTTGAGCATGCGGAGGCCGAAGATGAGCGCCTTGTCCGCGAGATGCTGGGCCGCGCTGCGATACGGCGCATCGGGTCGACTATGGATGGCGTAGTACAGGAACGGCCGGTAGAGCCACCCTTTGATTTCCACAACGCGGCCTTCGACGAGGGAAGGGAGCTCCCCCGTGGGCACCTCGTCGTGGATGAAGCGGATGAGGCTCGGTAGGGTGCTGTACCTTGTTGTTTGGAAAATGTCAGCCCTGCCGTCGATTCATGCCCATGGGGGGTATCTACCGTACCATTCGTCGAACTTGGCTTCAAACTCTTCAGCTGTCTTCAACAGGAAAGGCATGGCCTCGCTATTCCAGCTCGTGTGGTCCCCAGCATACATGATGTTGCAAATTCGATTCCCCAGGCGACGCAAGGTTATCTCAGTAAGGTAGTAGTACCATGACTGCTCTTCATGGTCAAATGTCCTTCGGGTACCGAAAGGTGGCGTCGATTCGTGGCAAGGAGAAGGGACGTCATTCCGAATGTGCTGAGCGAAGGTCTCTGGAGGTTCGGGATGCAGATCGGGGTAATCTAGGTCCGACAAGCAGCTGTTGGGAAGGTTCAATTCAATGCGCAGTTCACACTCGGATTTATAGCAGCTCCAGTAGATCCTCTGCTGCAGACTCCTGCGCCTAGAAGCGGCAATCCCGGACTCACAGTGTCGACGGGCATCGCACATCAGATAAACGTGGCAGGCTCTGGAAGCGGAGTGAAACTGGGACCACGCCTTCAGAGGCGCCATGGTGTACATGGTGTACACACCGGCCAGGAAATGGCACTGAGGAGCGAGAATGCCCGTCTCCAGCAAGCCAAACCTTCGACGGGCCAGCGTGTAGTATGCGTTCGCCCTCCGCAGCGTCTCAGCATCCGCTTCTCTAGATGTAGGCATCCTAGGCCAGGGATCTGGGGGAGATGGGGACTCGTGAATGACAAAGGGAGGAGCAATACATCCGAGGGCACACACGAGAAGCTAGGTGATGTTATTGGTCAGAGACTGGCCAGCTGCTACCGTTGTTGAAGGGAACTCACGACGAGACATGTGGCTGAATCCCAAGTCAGACCGACTTCGGCCACTCGATCAACGTACATCCAGAGGGTATCCACATCCAGGATAGGGTTTTTAGAGTGAACAAAGGCCAGGAATCGCTCCACAAGCCCGGGGATTTCGTCTTCGTTGATGCCGTATGCGAAATCCTTGCCGAACCCCTGCCAGCCGCGCATGCGATGTGCTGCCGGCTCCTCGGGTTCGAGGTCTCTGTCGACTAGTTCGGCTTCAAAAACAGCGTCTGTGAGATGGTGGAGCGGATACCGACTCTCCAGGATGGGCCATGCAAGAACGGCATCGGGGTTCGTCTGTTGCGGTGGGATTCGCATGTCGTCGATGTCGACCTGCTTCGACTGCCTCGACTGCTTCAAGGCTGCTGCTTCGGGGATGTTCGGAGCCTGATGTGGAGGCGGTGGCCCTGTCTCCTGGCCCGTCTCCTGGCCGGTTGCCCAGATATGCTCGAGCCCCGGAAGCGACTCGGGGGGCTGGTTCAGGCGCGCTAGGATCTGGTTCAAGCGGTTTACGATCATGATGCTGGCGGGATCGAAGCTAGGGGGGGACTTTGCGTCAACTACATGCACGAACGGTCATCGGAGCAAGAATCATATGGGCGCTGTCACATACTTGGACATGTCCTCCACGTCCTCATAAACGCACTGAGCGTTGGAAGTCGTGCAACTCCCACATGAGGGACGAGCATTGTTGCACTTGACCTTTCTGGCACGACAGAGGCGGCAAGCAGCCAGGGCTCGCTTCCTGGGGTATGCGGTGATGGCCCTCGAGCTCCTGGTGCGTGGGCGCTTGGGGGCGGGTTGCGACGAGGCCAGGGGTTCATGGTCAGCAGCGAAGTTCTGCGGGCTGCCTGTAGGATCAACAAGGGCGGAACCAAAGCCACCGTCGAGACTATTGGATGTCGCAGACGCGCTGTGGTTTGGGCTTGGGTTGGACATATTGCCGTTCTCTCACCTGTGTACCTACTCTCTCGCCGCGATGTCCGAGACGACGCGTCGACGCTCCGTGCAGAGAGAGTCTCGTGGGGATGTGCGGGGAGACTCCGGAACGGAGTACGATGTCAACGGTAGACTCAGACGAGAAGCGAGAGGGACGCGGAGACCCGGCCTTATGATTCAAGAGTGGGGGGAGGGATGCCAGGTACCCAATCTTGTAACCCCGGGCTGAATTAGTACTAAGAGGACTAAGTTAAGTTTATTAGTCACAGAGCGGATCCCACGATCAACCCCAGGAGTGGGTGGTGGGCAAGGCAAGCTGCTGCTACCGGGTACGTACTATGCAGCAACATCCCTTGCTCGTGTTTTCCGGGACTCCGCGGTCATGGCCTAACAGCACGCCCGCCACTCTCTACCGTGGCACTACGAGGGATTCTTTAGGCATTGCACTAGTTGTACCCTACTTACGCCGGGTCTAGGATCTAGGACCCATGCTTCGGCCAAGACTTGCTGCTGGTGAGGATCTTCAATCATTCCCGGCGTGTATTAGTTTGAATGACTCGAAGACTGCCGGGCGAATGGCCGAATACCCCCGTGTGGGGCCAGGGACAGAATGTTAGCCGTACTGGCTTAAGTCGGGCTGGCCGACGTCTGAGTCGTCATTTTAGGTGTAGGCTTCGGAGAAATCGCATACGGGGTAGTAGCTACCCCAAACCAACTGAAATCGCACAACCCAGGGGTCTAGGTCTCCTTACCGAGGGGGGCGCGTCGAGGGCCGTGTTACTTGATGAAAGAGTAGCACTAGGGCAAATCAAGCCAGTACAGCATTGCCCTCGACGACGCGACTTGCCAAGATAATCTCTATTTGCCATTGCCGAGCTTAAGTCCGTTACTGGCAGAAACCTGGCTAGACGGGACATCCGCGGGGGCGGCAAGACCCCATGCATGCATGCGATTCAACGACGTACCAACTTTTCAATGAGGCCCAATGAGACCCACCATCCGGGGAATTCATAAAGGTCTAAGCCTGCCATTCTGTTGCTATCCATTCTTCTGCTGTACACCAGCTTTTCCAATCGTTCGCACTCGGAGCCTACCTCAGGTGTTGCTCTTCTTTTCTTCATCAAATCAAATCCCCCTCCACCCCAACCCCCGTCATCGATTCGAACAGCACGAGACGAGCCCGGCCGCGGTTCTTTCTCTCTCGCCAAAGTCATGGCGCTCAACGATCGGGGTGACGGCCGGTGGGGAGAGAACCATGACGGCAACATATCTGTGTCGGCGGCCCTCGACGAATTCCATACTCTTGAGCGGGAACTCACGGCGCGGACACGACGCTCAGAAGCCGACGCCAAACAGAGACCTTCGCACGGCGCTGTGACAGAGCATTCGGGAACAGAGGTTGTCGATGCTACAGAAACCGACCTGCCTGGATTTCTGCGCCGTGGCCTCGTGGCCGGTCGGACGCCAGATGGGGAGCCCAGCAAGCAGCTCGGCGTGTCATTCAAAAACCTCACCGTCAGGGGCACTAAGCCCGCCAACGTGTCCGTCAAGACCTTGCCCCGAGCCATCTTGAATACGTTTGGTCCGGATCTCTGGAACTTCGTTCGAAAACACGCCGGATTCAACACCCCAAGCCAGGAGCAGACTTTTGAGATCATCCGCGATTTCTCTGGTACTGTTCGCCACGGCGAGATCCTGCTTGTGCTGGGTCGTCCTGGGTCGGGCTGTTCAACCCTCCTCAAAACAATATCGAATCTTAGGGCCGAGTATTCCAGGGTGGAAGGCCAAGTTTTCTACGGCGCCATGTCTGCCAAAGACCAGGAACGACAGTTTAGGGGCGAGGTGGTCTATTGCGAAGAGGATGACCAGCACTTCCCTTCGCTCACTGTTTGGCAGACGCTCTGGTTCGCCATGAAGAACAAGACGAAGAAGAGAGAGGAATGGATTATTCCGCCTGTAATTGACTCTCTACTTCAGATGTTCGGCATCCACCATACCAAGGACACATTAGTTGGAGACGCACACGTTCGGGGAGTGTCCGGGGGAGAAAGGAAGCGGGTGAGTCTCGCCGAGACCTTTGCCACGAATGCCTCAGTTGTGTGCTGGGACAACTCCACCCGTGGACTGGATGCGAGCACCGCATTAAAGTTTGCGAAATCTCTCCGTGTGTACACTGATGTCACCGGAAAAACGACACTCGTAACTCTCTACCAGGCCGGCGAGTCGATTTACGAGCTGGTTGATAAGGTCTTGGTTATGGATGAGGGGCGAATGCTCTTCCAAGGGCCAGCCAAAGAGGCGAAGAAGTACTTTGAGGACTTGGGTTTCTGGTGTCCCTTGCGACAGTAAGGCCCTTCTCTTATCTTTCGCCTTGCGAATCTGCAACTAATTAATCTGAGCAGGAATACCCCGGACTTCTTGACGTCTGTTGCTGACAGGTCTGCCCGTCGCTTTCAGCCTGGGTGTGAAGAGACAGGCCCCAAAACCCCACAGGCCCTCGAGCAGGCATTTCGTAACAGCCTTCACTACCAGCGACTCCTCGAAGACCTCAAGGCGTATGAGCTCGAGGGCAACGACTCAGGCAACGAGAAGCAGGCACTCTTTGAAGCCACTGTGCACGAATCAAAGTCAAAGCACGTTACGTCTTCATCTCCCTACACAGTCTCATACGCACGCCAAGTCATGGCTGCTCTACAGCGGCAGATCTGGCTCTTCTACCACGAGCGCACCTCCTTCTACACCAAGTTCATTATCATCGTTGTCAACTCCATTATCGTCGGCTCCCTCTTTGCCGAGACAGATCCAACTTCTACCTCTTCCGCATTTTCCAAGACTAGCATGGCCTTTTTTGCCATTGCATTTATCGGCTGGCTCCAATTTAGCGAACTCCTTCCTGCTATTACCGGCCGCGCCACCATTAAGCGCCAGCAGTCCTTTGCCTTTTATCGGCCATCGGCCGTTGTTATAGCAAGAGCTATCATTGACATTCCCGTTCTGTTTGTTTTAGTTTTATTCTTTTCTATTCCTTTCTACTTTATATCGAAGCTGGACTATAATGCTGGCAAGTTTTGGGTGTTTTTTCTGACGGTTTATTCCGCATCATATTCCATCACGGCCATGTTCCGCATGCTTGCTGCGTTTTCTACCACGGTGGATGACGCCATTCGCTGGGTCGGTGTCTGTAAGTGTCTTCCATTCCTTACCATCTATATATGCCGGCAACCGGACTGACTGATAGCAGTTCTGAACATAATGTTTATATGCACTGGATACGTAATTTCTCGCAACCAGCTCCTCAGCCAAGTTCCCTGGTTCGGCTGGATTAGCTATGCCAACCCGATTGCATATGGGTTCGAAATGGTTCTGGTCAATGAGTTTGACGGAAGCGAGATGGCTTGCAGCGAGGCGCACCTTGTCCCACGAGGACCTGGCGCACAAGGAGGGTATCAAGGATGCAGTCTTCCTGGGTCACAAATAGGGAGCACCACTGTTTCTGGTGATGCTTACCTGCAGACGAGTTTTGACTTGTAAGTTTCCGCACTCCAAGAAAAGAATGAGCGGGTATTGACCCTTGTCTCGTGACAGCCAACGATCCAACCTCTGGCGAAACTTTGCCATCATCCTTGCCTTCGCTGTCCTTTTCCTTGTCGTCAATGTTCTCGTCATCGACCGATCCAAATACGAGAGCTCGAGTGCCCAATCTCTGGTCTTCGCGAAGCCGCCGACAACCAAGAAGCGTACCCAGGATGCCAAATCTCTGGCCAAGCAGGCCCCCGCCGTTGAGAAGGTCCAGGACGCCGGCGTCTTCACATTCAAGGACATCACATATACCATCCCGTATAACGGTCAGCAACGACGTCTCTTGGACAATGTTTCGGGCTATGCCGTGCCTGGCAAGATGATCGCCCTCATGGGTAGCTCAGGATCGGGGAAGACGACACTCTTGAACACACTTGCTCAGAGACAGAGAGTTGGCGTTGTGTCTGGTGACATTCTTGTTAACGGCTCTCCACTGAGCGAGAACTTCAAACGGGCTACTGGGTTTTGCGAACAACAGGATATCCATGAAGGATCGGCGACTATCCGCGAAGCGCTAGAGTTCTCAGCTCTCTTGCGACAGGAGAGGCATATTTCTTCGGCAGAAAAGATTGCCTATGTTGACGAAATCATGAACCTCTTGGAGCTGGACGACATGGACAACGCCCTAATCTCTTCTCTCACTGTTGAACAGCGCAAGCGCGTCACCATTGGTGTTGAGCTCGGTACGTTGCCTGTCAATACGAGCCATTTATTATTTAACTAACCTTCTACAGCCGCGAAACCCTCCTTCCTCTTGTTCCTAGATGAGCCTACCACTGGCCTCGATAGCCAGTCTGCATTCTCGATTGTCCGCTTCCTCCGCAAGCTCTGCGACGTAGGCCAGGCTATCATTTGTACCATTCACCAGCCATCTTCAGATCTCATCGAACAGTTTGATATGATCCTTGCTATGAACCCGGGGGGTAGAACCTTTTACTTTGGGCCAGTGGGAGAGAACGGCTCTCAAGTTGTGGACTACTTTGCCGCGCGTGGATTCCAATGCGCCCCGAACCAGAATGTCGCCGAATTTATTCTGGAGACTGCGGCCCAGCCCCTAGACAACGGCGATAAATCCGGCCTCAACTGGAACAAGGAGTGGCGCCACAGCAACGAGGCCAAGGCTGTCTTCGAAGATATTAACCGGTACAAGGCAGCAAAGACGACAGCCGCAACATCCGACAGGGAACAGACCAAGTTTACCGCGCCCACGTGGTACCAATGCGTCTTGCTCACGAAACGCATCTTCATCAAGAACTGGCGCGAGCCGAGTTACGTATACAGCCGTCTCTTCGTCCACGTCGTTCTCGGCATCACCAATGGTTTCGTAAGTCCATCCCCAGAAACGCGACCTGCCCGTCGTTTCTTCCCTACTTGCTTGAAATTGCACGCCATTCAAAGGTTCCAAGCTTACCTGCGCCACACAGATTTTCTGGGACCAGTCAAATACCGTCTCTTCCCTCCAAAACCGCATGTTCACCAATCTGGTCCTCGCCTTCTTCGTATCCCCCACGGTCGTCAACAGTAATGTGGCTAGCTTCTTCGACCGCCGGGATGTGTGGGAAGACCGCGAACTGCCAAGCTGTACGTATGGATGGGTGGCGTTCTGCACTGCCAACATCGTCACCGAGATCCCTATTTCCATCGTTGCAGCCACTGTATACTGGCTTCCCTCCTACTTTGCCGTTGGATTTCCTGCCAAGGCATCCATCTCCAGCTATAGCTACCTTATGTCGGTTCTGTGGTCTATGTTCACAGCAGGTTGGGGCCAGTGGATCGCGGCCTTTGGACCGACTTACAGTGTGGTTGCCAATGTAAGTTCCTCGAAAACAGTTACTTTCAATGAACTAACGCCTCCCAGATCATCCCCTTGTTCTTGGTTGTTGTCGCACTGTTCAACGGCATGTTTACGCCATTCTGGACCTTCCCTGCCTTTTGGAAATACTGGATATACTACGCCAACCCCCTAACGTGGTACTGCCGCGGTGTCCTCTCCGCCATCTTACCACAGGTCTCGGTTCAATGCGTAGACGCCGAGTTCGCGTATTTTGAGCCTCCTCCCGGCCAGACGTGTGGTGACTATGCAGGCCAATTCCTCCGGGACGTCGCTAATGGCGGATATCTCCAGGATGCCAATGCCACGTCCAACTGTCAATTCTGCCCATATAAAAATGGCGCCGAGTACATGGCCACCTTGAACGTACAGGCCGATGACAAGTGGCATTGTCTGGGTTACCTGGTTGCTTTTACGTTAGCCAATTGGTTTTTGGTCTACTTCTTTGTCTACACAACCAGGATTAAAGGCTGGACTTTTGGGGTTGGGCCCACCGCCAGGGTATTGAGGCGGTTGACACAGAAGGTGCTGCTAAAGAAGGAAAGGGTAAACCAGGACGCTCAGGTGTAGCTCCATAGTTGGTGCCCGAAAATCCGGGAGGGAAGATAGCTACCTTGGTATCTGGCTGTCCGCTCCATCGAGGGCGAGTTGCTTCTGGCACAGAGTAACAAAAACACAGTTTTGCAGCCTTTAGCAGACGTGTGACAGACAAGAATCGTGGCAATTCCTACTTACCTTGTGATCGGTCA
Source organism: Ilyonectria robusta (assembly GCF_021365365.1). Classification (NCBI taxonomy): domain Eukaryota; kingdom Fungi; phylum Ascomycota; class Sordariomycetes; order Hypocreales; family Nectriaceae; genus Ilyonectria; species Ilyonectria robusta. The sequence goes on from NW_025764516.1 coordinate 42,690, forward strand.
AAGAGACCACCACATCGTGTTTTTGTACACGGAGACTTGCAGTAAGCGTACGAATAGGAAATTTTGATGAATTTCTACAGTCTACCAAGATAAAATGGTAGACCCCGTGAGCGGCGTACTTGAGGATGTGTTGAGACCGCATGACTAAGGTCCGATCTGCTGGTGGCTGGGATGTGGATACTACGTATCTGAACTCAACTGTGCTCGTCACAGGACACATAGCTTAGACCTTTCAATACCAGTCCCTGTTTGCTTTATCAGTTATGGCTGTTTGGGGTCGTCACCACCACACCGTCAATGGTCCGTGCGTATGGTTCGGCGTACTGTTGAAGGCCCTGATCGTTCATCATGCTTAGTTGGACCACGTCTCTCTTTCGTACGTTAAGTTGGAATATTTGCAGCTTAGTATGCACCACCCTGTTCACTTCGTGCCCGGCAGTTTCGGCTGAACGCTTCGTGCGGCCCTTCACAGATAGCACGTGACGGCTCTGTACCTGGCATTGCCTGTGCTGGTGTCCTTTCTGCGCGCACCTTCCGCATACCTGCTCTTTCTCACACGCGAATGCTTCGTGACCAATGTTCCAGCACTTGTAGCACTGGACTTGTCCTTGGCGCCGCTCAAAGACGTCGGTGCTGGCCGACTCCCTGGCCAGGTGGAAGTATCTCTCCTCGAGGAGTCGCTCCACGTCGTTTCCTTTCGTTACGTAGATCACCATTGATCCGTACATCTTGCCGTTCTCCCTATCGCTGAGCCAGTGGATCTTGGCAATCGTTACGTCGTTCTCCTTTCCTAATGCCTCTGCGGCTCCCGGTAGTTCGTTACCGGAAGAGTCCAATACTGCGGTGCGGTTTGCGCTGTCCACTTTGACCGGGTACAATTGGTCCCTGAACACCCTTGCTCCCTTGACTGCAGTCCTTTGTGCTGTCTCCCTCTAGCAAAGAAATCGCCCCCAAGCTTGTCTAGCCTCGGAATGATATCTTCGTCAGACCTATTGTCCGTATTGCCAGGCTCGAAGAATACAAAGAGCGGCGTTTCGCCCCAGTCATTGCGCCCATTTATGTGTACACCTCGTTCCACTAGGTCTTGGAATAAAACCAATTGAGCGGGAGCGTCGAGACTCGCAAGCCGATTAGGTGACGTCCATAGGTCGAAGCTGATGTGCACCGCCGTCAAGGCATCGCGCAGCTCCGTTTTGATGATATCCCACTTCGGCTCAAAGAGTTGCTCCAGCTCTCTGGCAATAGAACTGCCACTCCACGGCATCTGGAGCACTTATTTGTGGCCGAACTGATTGAAGAGATTCCGAGGAAAACTGTGCTCGAAGATTGTGAATGGTACATCGCATTGACGGCGAAGCCAAGCTTAGCTCTTGTATAGCTTTTATATTTGCCTTTTGTATGACGCTTTGTTCGAGCCGGCGCCGTCTGGGAGTTGTCGAAGAGGGGAGATCAATCGCGCTGTCATGCTGGGACTCGACTCGCTCGACTGGCTGGCTGGGGTGATCCGGTGAGCTCTATGCAAGTCAGCTTATGGATATCTCGTCAATAGGATCGAATGGGGCGAGCACATACTTGCGAAGATGATCTGCCGCAGAAGACGTGGCTTGTACCAAGAAGAGCTTAGCCACGCCTTTCATATCACACCGACTGCAGCACCAGACATGGCCGATTGGTTGATCCTGGTGGTTTAGTTCGACAAGGAAAGTCCCGTGCAACCTGATCCAACTCTTCCTGCCCTTTGCGTTGCAAAAATGCATAAATTGATTTGATTGAAAGGAAGAATTCGACGATTTGTTTGAGTTGGTTGAGGTGATTGATTGATTGAGTTGACATATGATGAGCGCTGCCGACACTAGCAGGTCTCGCTTCAATCGCCGACCAAAGGACACTGAACTCTTGGAGGAGGGACTCCAAGAGCACTTGCTACTAACCCCAGGGAAGAGAGTAGGAAAGGCACAAGCGGCAGTATACAGACTTAGTCCTTACCAGCTTAGATTCAATAAATCATTCACTTTCTAAGACAATACTTATGAGCACGTCCAGCTGCCAAACATGATTTCCATCAGTTCCGCATTGCATGATGCTTGTCTATCAACTTATTTGGGGGCCAGCTTCTCGGCGATAGCATCCGCGCACCTGTTATACATGGCCTCAACGGATTTCCGGAGGCTGGCACGCTGGACCTCATCAGGCATCGGCTCACCCTCTAAAAACCACCTCAGCTTGGTCGACTTGCCGTCGATATCCTCTAAGACAATGTTGGGGTAGACTTGTCCAGTATCAGGGAAATCGTCGTTAAAAACCCTGTAGCGGAGGAGGTGCTTGGCTGGATCGCAGACGACCATTTCGTCATGGAAATTGTTCCCCCACGGGCCGTTTTCGAAGTGTAGGGTGCGCACGGAACCCAGGCCGTAGCCCTGAAGGGAAGACGTGACGACGCCAGGAAACCAGAGGGACTCAGCGCCGAAGGACGTGACGATGCCCCAAATTTGCCCAACGGGTGCATTGATGACTCGAGTCACGTCGGCGATAACTTGAGCCATGGTGGCAGTAGTTGACGTGGTTATTGTGCTACTACCTGGGTTAGAGGCAGAACTGAAATGGCGCTGGTAATGGGCCTTAATTGTGGCGTACTTAGGTAGGGCGTTGTTGTTATTATTATTATTGTCGGCTTGTGGGGAAGGCTGATCTAGGCGGGATTAAAATGAGATATAAGTTGGTGGTAGTACATCTGTATGCTGTAGTGGAATTGTGGATGTCTGCCAGCCAGATGAATTGGAATTTTGAATCGATTAGAATTACGGAGAATCAAGGTATCCGAAGGCCCGAACATGACAAATGGGACGTTGCGGAGGCTCCATAAAGCAAGGCGGCTGCCCTGTCCGCTGTTTCGATTTGTTATTCTGGCCCAGGTAGACAAATTGCGGGTCTGGGCTACATCAAGAACTTGGTGTTTGTAAGCCATGGACTGCCATTGATTACGCCGGTAAATCCGCGACATCACAGGGTCGAGTCAGTGTATACATCGCGCACTCTCGGTCGGTCTATAGCGGCTCCGTCTGGGCATGGAGATCCTTCTATGTTTAGCAATCAACCAAATTCAAAACGAATCATAATGGTCCTAGCCACTTCAGACCACAAACTCATCCGCAACTGCATTGCACGCTACTGCATCGGCATCGATCTCAGAGACTGGGATATCTTCTCAAACGCCTTCCTGGACAGCGCCAAGGCATACTTCCCCGAGCCCGTCGGTGCCATCGAAGGGATCACAGCACTCAAGGCCACAGTACAGGGCATGGTCGGGACTCTTAAAATATAACATGCTCTGAGCACGCAGCTCATCGAACTTACGGGCGAAAAACCAGCCGAAGTCACGACTTATTGCGGGGCCGACCTTTTCGGCGTGGGCAAGGACGAAGGTAAATGTGTATCTAATTGGGGCATGTATCAGGACAAGCTTGTCAAGGTCTTTTTTGGCGGTCGGGAAGATTGGAAGATCACGGAGCGCAAGGTAATTTCTCAGGCGCCATTCAGTGGTGATATGTCTTTGATTCTGAAGTAGCCGACTTGTTAGTGTGACGGACAAGAATCGTAACAATTCTTACCTTGTAATCCCGAAGGAACGGCCAAAGTGACCATCACATCGTGTTGTTGTTGTTGTTGTTGTTGTTGTTGTTGTTGTTGTTGTTGTACACGGAGACTTGCAGCAAGCGTAGGAGTAGTAAATTGTGATGGATTTCTACAGACTTTCAAGATAAATTGATAGACCCCCGAATCGAGGCGTCTACGGCAGCTTTCCGGATCCCCGGAACAGGACCAAGGCACGTGGCATTTTCCGCGAGTAGATGCACGAGCTTGTCAAGATCGACAGTAATTCGAGAGGTTTTTGCAATAACCTGGGCAGTCTGATGATTGAAGTCCGACTGCAGGACACCGCCCATAGCGGTTGAACGGAGTTGGCTGTTGGCAGAACGCAGCCATCGTCTCCGCCCCGGAAGCCCGAAAACTGAATAGTCTGCCGGCTCATGGCCATGAAAATCAGCCGATAAAGATACAGAAGGGCGTTGCTCCATGCTGTCTAGTTGTGACGGGGTATTGTCGTTAATAGCCTGGGCCATTTCCCCTCCTGCTACAGCCCCTGGCAGGGCGAGTATAGGTATGCTCTGCTCGCTGTCTGGAACAAATGGTTGATACATAGTGTCGTCTGTAGATGTGCCGTTCGAGACGGTGTTGCGCAGATAGATTCCTCGCTCTTCCAGGTACTCCTCCACATCCATGGCCTCGAGCCATTCTCCTTGCAGGGGCGCAAAGTTTGTGTCTAGCATTGTCCTTGTTTTGCCTCTCACGATCTGCTGCACCAACGGAGCTGGCGCTCTTAACACGGCCTTAGTCCCACCTTCAACAACGCGGTACATGTGTGGTAGCCGGGGAGTGGAGTGTAGCGGATACTGGAAATCAGCTACGGAAGGATGAAATAGCGACAGACCTCGCAGAGAATTGACCATTAGGGCCTCTTCACCAAGCAGTTGAAGAGGAAGAGCCAAAGCCGGGGATTGGCTCCCATACACGGTGCTGTTAGATAAGATAGACACCACACGCTCGAAGCAGGCTCGAATGACCCTTGCTGACACTGGAATCTGGTTGGAAGTGTTCGTCCGCAGAGATATGATCGTAGCCCCGGAATCTACGGTGACTGACTGATGTGGAGCAAGCACTCCAGGTGCTTGTTGACGAGAGCTGGGGCCCGAATCCTCCGGAGCATGCGGCAAGGGAAAGACCTTGTTCGTGCCAGATGCAATAGCAGCCATTTGTGTCACTGCATCGTTCAGATGAAAGAGAACATCCGGCGAATTTCGAATCTGCGAGATATCGAGAATACGCCGATGGAGTGTGGAAAAGGTTGCCAATGCGTTGTCTAGAGCACTGTTAAGCTCTTCAGCCCGGATCCTTTTGGATTCTTGTGCCTCTTGTTTCCGGGCACGGTATGACCTCTGTGCGAGACGCATCCGTAGCCTCTTCTTCTGGAGCGAGCGTGCCCTCATTAGCTTGGTTCAGGTGAAGCGAAGCAGGCGGGTCGGGTCTTTTTGTCACGCACACACTGACCTGCTGACTATTGACCACGTCTTGTCCGTCTTGGATTGGAGGACGGCCACGACGAGCCGTTTGCGATTCCCCCATTTCTGTCAACTGGGTAGGAAGGATTGAGGTGTCGACGAGAAAGATGCGCTGACCAGGTAGCGAGTGGTCAGGATCGAGGGGCGGGGGCTGTCCCGATCGTTGATAAATCAGTGCGACAAATTGCGGAGACCCTACTCCGTAGTCTGGGCGCCAGTATCAGTCGCCCAGCCCTATGAGGTTAGTCCTTCCGGGCGGAATAAATTTCATTCATTCATTCATCAGTCGCCCCTAGTCTGCCTTACCTTAGGTAATCAATCGGATGCAACCAACTCGCGGTTGAGGGTGTGGCGTCTGTTGGCAAATTGTAGGCCGTGGGGCGTGGGTCGTGAAGACAAATTGCGGGTCTGGGCTGGATTATCAACAAGGTTAGGTTTGCAGAGAGGAGGAGATGTGCGTCTGATGGGTAACAGTGGGCTCGGGTCCTAAAGCCGAGGGTCTATGGTATTATTATAGAGTTGGTCGTGACCGACAGATAGTACTAGGTATATAAATCATGTCTGCAGCGACCAGAAAACTTATCCCTTAGCCAAATAGAGCAGAATACTAGACAGGAACAATAACCAAAACAACTACAATTACAACGACACCAGCATCATCAACAACCATGAAGGAAGCATACATCAACAAGGACCTCAACGTCGAGATCCGCGACGTTCCCGTTCCTACAGCCGGGCCGGGCGAGCTGCTCATCCGCACAGTCGTGTCAGGCACAAACCCAAAGGACTGGAAAATGCCCAAACTAGTGGGTGGGGACCCAGCGAATCATGGTGACGATATCGCCGGCTACGTCGAGGCGGTCGGCGAAGGAGTCACGGGATTCCGCCCCGGTGACCGAGTTGCTGCCTTCCACCAGATGTTTACTCCCCATGGTAGCTACGCAGAGTACTCAGTAGTGGCCTCCTTGGCAGCATTTCATCTTCCCGATGCCACCTCCTTTGAAGGTACGAGTCTCTCCTTTGCATATATGATATATGCCTCCTTTCTAACAGGCAATCAGAGGGTGCCACGATCCCGCTTGCTGGCATGACTGCTGCTCTTGGCGTCTATCGGAGACTCCAGCTGCCTCTGCCATGGCACCCGGTCACTGTCCCAACGCCCCTGGTGGTCAACGGAGCTGCAACAGCTGTGGGAGCCTTCGCCATCAAGTTTGCAACCCTGTCTAATATTCATCCCATCATCGCCATCGCAGGAAAGGGCATTCCATTCGTGGAGACCTTGCTTGACAAGAGCAAGGGCGACATCGTCATCGACTACCGCCAGGGAGCCGATCACGTCAATGAGCAACTTCGTAAGGCCGCCGAAGGGCATGTTATCTCTTATGCCTACGACACTGTATCCGACAAGGCAAGCCTGGAGACGCTTTTTAAGGTCGTTTCTCCAGAGAACGGAAAGATTATGAGTGTCGTGCCAAAAGAGGATGAGGTAACTGAGGGAATCGCGGTGCTGGGATCTAATGCTGGCCTTATCCACGCGCCCACCAAAGAGGGAGCCAAGGTTGGGGATGCAGAATTCGGTGCCACCCTTTACAATCTGATTAGTCTTGGCCTGGCCGGCGGCTGGTTTTCGGGGCATCCTTACGAGGTTGCTAAGGGAGGACTGGCTGGACTGGAGGGTGCTTTGAAGGATCTCGAGGCGGGCAAGGCGTCTGCAAAGAAGTATGTCCTGCGCCTGGCGGAGACACCTGGGGTATCTAAGAAGTAGGCCAAGGTTTACTGGCTGCCGTATAGACAACCTGTTATCTAGTTCTCTTGCAATAGGCTGCCTCTATTTATCTCTATTACATATGTACGGTCTTTAGATAATCATAGATAGTAATGGGGCTCGCAATTACAATAGCTATAGAACGGCCCTCTCGCAGCGGATGAAAACACGATGCATATTGATAAGATTAGAAGACGATCGAAAGAGGTCCAGGCTAATATCGAACAACCACATGCGGCTCCAGAACCAGGCAGGGGAGATGGCAGGTGCCATCAAAATATCAACCCCAAGAATGCCAAATCCAAGGCTGAGAGAGAGATCAACGTCCTGTGGCAAACCATTCAGGCGCAGTACTGGATCCAGATTACTCCTTAAGACGCATCCCATTCATAGCCGCTCTGATGGCGCTGCGCAAGGGTCGTTGCCGGGCATATGGAACAATATACCGCTAGATTTGAGATTGCAGGGGGTCGACATCGTTATTTTTGGTGTAAAAGGATGGCGCGCATGTGGGTGAGGGACGTTACTCAATGCCGATCTTATCCTGGACAGTTGAGTCTATTTGTCAGGCTAGAGTCACTATTACTAATTATTAATTTGATGTGTGCATCTTGGTAATCGCGGCGGCATGCAGAGTGGGATGCAATCCCCAAACGTGCTACACGCCCTAAGGACTGCGCGTTCACGAAGACGAACCCATAAGCTATAAGTACAAAGAGTTTGTATTGATGGTGTCTGCAGAATAATCTCTACCAAACTGCAGTACATCCTGCAGTGACCCCAAACCCAGCAGACCAAACACATCATTGATTGCAAATCAGCTTGACTAAATATTCTCCGCCAGCAGCAGACAAGATGGCTGGCAAATCCGACATCAAACCCTTCAAGATAGCTGTCCCTGACTCCGCCATCAAGCTGCTGAAGAACAAGCTGGCAGTATCAACTTTTCCAGACGAGACAGAGTTCTCGGATGACTGGGCGTTTGGAGCCTCCCTCGGCGACATCAAACGGCTGGCCAACCGCTGGCAAGACGGCTTCGACTGGCGGAAGCACGAGGCAAAGCTCAACGAGCTGCCGCAGTTCACAACGGCCATATCTGTCAATGGATTTGATGATCTGAACCTCCACTTCGTGCATCAACTTAGCAGCAAGCCTGGGGCCATACCCCTGCTCTTCTGTCACGGATGTAAGTCAAACCACAGCAACTGCAGCACATACGATCGGGACTGACCACGGACAGGGCCGGGGAGCTTCCTTGAAGTTACCAAGATCTTGTCATTACTGACGGAGCCAGAGAATGGATAGGCTTTCCACGTCGTGGCTCCGTCTCTGCCCAACTTTGGTTTCTCAGACGGGGTGTCCAAGCCAGGATTCAGCATCCCGCAGTATGCCGAGGTGATGCACAATGTCATGCTGAAGCTTGGATACAAACAGTATGGTGAGACTCCCTACCCGGGTGCCGAGATGCCCCTTCAACCGCCCTAACTGATGATATGTAGTCAATCAGGGTGGCGACTGGGGCTACAACATCACCAGGCTGATGGGCGTACTGTTTCCCGAGAGCTGCCTCGCAACGCACATCAACTTTGCTTACATCACAGAGCCACCGTTGACGAATGAGGCTCCGCTACAGGCAGCCAAGAGCGCGGTGCAGCCGTACACGGAAGAGGAAAAGGCCGGTATCGAGCGCTCGCAGTGGCTCCAGAAGGAAGGAATCGGCTACAACTTGCTCCAGTCAACGAAGCCATCGACGCTGGCGTTTGCGCTTCGCGACTCGCCCGTGGCTCTGTTGGCGTGGATCTACGAGAAGCTGCACGACTGGACCGACAGTTATCCATGGACCGACGATGAAGTTCTTACGTGGATCTCCATCTACCAGTTCTCCAAAGCAGGCCCTCAAGCAAGCGCCTACATTTACTACGAGAGCGAGCACTCTCACAAGGAGACGACGAAAAAGGGCTACGGGTACATCCCGGGAATCCACCTGGGTGTCTCGATATTCCCCAAGGACTTGGCAATTCCGCCGAGCGCCTGGGTGCCATCGTTGGGGCCGATAGTCTTTTTGAAGCGTCACCCGGAGGGTGGGCACTTTGCTGCGTATGAGAGACCGGAGGCGTTGGCGGAGGATCTGAGAGAGATGTTCAAACAGGACAAGTTGGATGAGGTAGTGAGAGGTCTGGCTAAGCTATGAGAGAGATGATTCGCAAAACTGCAAGCTGCCTAGGACAATTCAGATTGTCTTTGATATGCCTCCCGTTACACTCTATGCATGGAGAGAAATGTAGACCTGGATGTCCCCCATGGTGTCGCAGGGTTGGGGCCTCGGAGCCAGCGCGCCTAATGTAGTGGTACACCCAAGTTGACCAAGGAGCTGTTGCACAGCCCTTTCAGCAGCCATTCCAGTGACAAACAGTGACGTTGAGCAAGGTAGAACCGAATTCAATAGTACCTGTACCTCCGCCCAACACCCGGGGCATCGGAATTATGTAGCAGCTCGGCATTATTTGCATCTACAAAATAGTGACGCTTTCTTCTGCTTCGTCTTGTTTCCCACTAAAACAGGTCAATCTCCGCTCTCAAACCATGGCGACGTCGTCCAAGGATCAGGCGAACGACCAGGAGAAGCAGAAGCTCAGTGCTCTGTGATCGGTTCTCGCCGGTTCGACCGACGGCGCCGTGGAAATTGTTTAACGTCGCATGCCCTGACACCTGGATATCCTGCCCATACACCTGCCAGAGTACGTATGGGAGACTACGAGGGCTGTCACGGAACGCTTGCTCAAGGGCGTGTGGAGTTCTTTGGTGCTGTCTCTTCACGCCCAGGCTGAAAGTGACGGGCAGACCTGTCAGGAACAGACGTCAAGAAATCGGCGGTGTTCCTGCTCGGGTCAGTTACAGAACCTTACTGTCGTGGAGGCACCAGAATCTCAAGTCCTCAAAGTATTTCTTAGCCTCATCGGCAGGCCCTTGGAAGAGCATGCGGCCCTCGTCCATCACCAAGACCTTGTCCAGCTCGTAAATCGACTCCCCAGCATGGTAGAGAGTCACGACTGTTGTTTTTCCAGTGACATCTGTGTACACGCGGAGGGATTTCGCAAACTTCAATGCGGTACTCGCATCCAGTCCGCTCAAGCTCGATTTCCATTATGATACCGCCCGCAGTATGGCCTGGGTAAAGATGCAGCGTGATTCCTTGGAAAAGCTCACACGCCGCTCCGGAGAATGTCTTCCAATTCAACCGGTCGACTAGAAGGTAGTCAGGCTGGTAGGTCCCCTTCTCTATGCCTGTGGCAGTCGCCCAAAAGGCTTTTTTGAGCTCTTCTTCGTGACACCAGATTTCCACATCTAATCAAGTCAGTATTTAAACTCTTGGCAGAAAGGCAGAATGTCAAACATACCAGAATTTAAAAAATGCTCCAGTCCTCCAGCGTGATCCTGGTGTAGGTGACTCATCACGACTGCCTTGACGTCTGATATGTCTCGGGCCCCCGTGGCTTTGATTGCCTCGGGCAGCCCGTGAATCTGCTTATCCCAGATCCTGGGAGTACACTCAAGGGCCTGCTGCCCCCAGCTCGCAATGGCATCCTCGCACGAGCCTGTGTCGAAGAGGATGAGCCCAACGTCAGGGTGGTAGACCAATGCCGCAAGCATGATGAGGTTTCGTCGCTCGTGCTGCTGCGGAGGCAGCTGAGCTGGGAATATGTTGGCGCCGGAAAGAACAACAGCAGAATCTATGTCGAGATAACCGAGATTCAACAGCTAGGAATGTGAGCCATCAATCGTGGAAGAGGCTTTGTTTCTTACCCATAGTTTGGCACCACTTGGTAACGTTGTCGGTGAGTGTGTCATGCTGAGGGTACCGTACACTGTTGAGATTAGAAATGCACAATGTCTGGCAACATGAGGCACAAGACCGAGGAGGTCTTTTGATCGATGCATCTAGGCCCACAGACACGACATGATGAGAGAGATCTGCATTGTATTCATAAGCTGTAGTGACTCAACATCGGTGCGTATCTTGCAGCTAGAATCGCACCTTGACACCCTAGTAAAGCTCTGATGCCACAAAATGGCCGCAGACCTGTACTTCTGAAGCCATCGTAGACCACCAGGCAGCTATTCCGATCCTTGGCTGCGGGGAAGCTGACCAGGCGCAGGGCGAGGCTAGCAGGGATCCTCCACTTCCTCTTCCCATGTTCAATATTAATCAAAGTCTACAGCCCACCTTTATGCAACCTGCTGACAGCCCGTGCACTTCAGCGCCACCGCTATTGCTGCTAGTTCCACTGTGTACGGATTCTGCTCGTCTCCGGGCCCGAGAGTGAAGGAATAGCTGGCAACCACCTCGCCTGCGCTGTTGCGAGCCGCAGACCGACCGACCGGCAATTGTCATCAGACCGACCGACTGGAGCTACCGGTCGGATTGGGTGGTCTGAGTTGGTCTGGGTTAGGGGTTTCTAGGGCTCCCATTGGCCGACTCAGCCTCGACTCCCCTCGTGCCACCCCCACTCCTTTTGCGGGTGCAAGTTCGCAGTGCCAAATTAAGTGGGGCATAGAAAAGGTAGCCAATGAGAGCATCAGCTAATCAGACCCAGACCGGCCGCGTTGCTAACCCAGACAGACCTAGACAGCGAAGCCTTACAGCCAAGACCGACCGACCGAAGGGGTCGGTCTAGGTCTGTCGGTTTGTTAGCCACACTGAGCCTGTTTGTCGCGATAGCAAATTTGCTTGCCGCACGACCTGTATGTTTGGCTTCCACTTTTCGTCGTCCGACGCAGCTTTTTCTCCCAAGAAGAAGGACAAATTCCCAATCTTTGTTCGTGAGCATTTAATCATGGCTTCCCGTTGCACTGTCCACTTTTTGCATCGGAAGAGGAAGTGTTCAATCGTCTCTGCTGCTTGTCCACAATCGCATATGTCCGATTCCGCTGCCCCTCTCCTGTGAAGATAACTGTTCAGTCGCACCATCCCGGTCCGAAGCTGGGCTATCACGTCCGATTCTTTTCTTTTCAGTGAGTCGTATAGTGCACGGCTGTGCTTGCCCAGCAGCGCCTTGTCGATAGCAACGTCTAGCTCGCAGAAGGGCGGCATAGTAGGAATGGGAGGCGTCGTGTGCGACGCGACTCGCAATAGCGCCAGGTAGGACGTTCCCTTCTGCGTCTAGCACTGCAGTTCGGTTGGCGTTGTCCACCTTCACCGGGTAGAGCTGGTCTCTCATCACCCTCACTCCCACGACCACCGTCTTCTGCGCGGCTTCCTTGACCTGCTTCAATTCGTTTTCATCTCTGCAGATGACCTTGACTCGCTCTGTGTTCCGGGCATCCCTTACAACGGCGGCGCATCTTCAGGCCGCCTGGCCATCCTTCGTCCTCATCTCATTTTCGATGGCTTTCCGGATTGGTCCTAGCTGTGCACAGTCTCTGTTCCCTTCTTCGACCCGCGACGTGTAAATCGTGCAATAGAGCTCATTTGCCAAGGACGATGCCAAGGTGTTGTTGGAGACGTTCGTCCTCACATTGCCAGGCTCGGATGAGGGTGATGAACACTTGACGTCAGCGAAAGAGACCGGCGGGGTAGCCGGGGGGCGCGCTGGGATAGCTTCAAGCAGCTCGTGTGCCCGCTTCAGGTCATGGCCCATCTGCTGCTTGGTGTCATCAAATCGTTGGCTCTACCGTCACGGGGAGGCATTTCCAACCCTCTGTGTTTATCGCACGACAGGATGTTTTCTGAATAGTTGCAGTATTCAATCTTCAAGGTCGGTCCGACTAGCGAGCGCGTAAGGGATGGCAGAGTACAGTCGTGGATCTCTCATTTGAGGCTCCGGAACTTATACAGTCAATGACGTTGCGAGATTGACTTCATTGGACCCCGATGTCATGAAAATATCTCATCTACCTACCTAGATTCCGTAAGCAGAGTAACGGTTCTGATTTTCTAGAGAACACCAATCTACAACACCAAACCCTTGTCCAAATAATATCAGAAGTCTTCTCAACCACTGCAATCATGGCTGACCAGTCCAACGGCAACCTCAACCAGCATGACCGCCCGAGTTTCGATACGTACGACAAGGAGGATCGTGAGGGCTGACTTGCACGTGTAGACAGGGACTCATCAGCTCACACGTCGAGTAAATCAATGGTGCCGGAGAGGTAAATTGCACCGGGAGGGCTGTCAAAGCCTTACACCATCTGAAACTAACACGGGCAGCATCCCCGGCTCCCTTGCCTGGATATCTTCGGGCGAGCAAGACTAGGCCCACGCCCAGTCCGTCATGAAGACCGTCACCGAGGGCCGCGATCCTGCCACCCAAGGGCACGGCAAAGCTGAGGAGCTGGCCGGGAAAGTCTTTAACTGCGAGGGCATGCCGGAGGAGGGTGCTACGAGTGCGAAGGAGTAATACTATGATCATCTGAATTAGACTGCCCCACAGGGCAGGCGTCTTTCTATCGCTAGGGAAATCTGTAACGGCAATCACGGGTAACGATTTGACGAAGAGTGTTCAAACATGTTTATCTCGTAAGTATTCTAGTCTCATGAACGTGCCATGTGAACTGGATCAGATACCCAGGGCCTGGATAATGGCATTGGCCACACCATAGGACGACGCTGGGTTCTGGCCCGTGATGAGCTTTCCATCAACAATAACTTTCTCCCCAAACGGGCCCTCGGTTGACTTAACATAGTTACCGCCACTAACCTCGTTGAGCTTATCCTCGAGACTAAAGTCCAGCTCCCCAGTGAATTGAGTTATTTCCTCGGCAACATTGTCAAGGCCCGTCACCAGCTTATTCTCAAGAATCAGCTTGCCGTCTGCGGTCTTGGCATTGATAAATGCCGCTGGACCGTGGCATACGGCAGAGATGACTTTGTCCTGGGCGTGGAAGTCGCGCAACAGGGCTAGCGAGTTCTCGTCAAAGGCGAGATCGAACATGGGGCCGTGGCCACCGGGGTAGAAGACAGCGTCGAAGTCGGAGGCGCGGCCGGCAAGGTCAGATAGTTTGAGGGTGTTCTTCCAGACGTCCGATTGGTTCTCGTAAAAGTCCTTGCAGACGGGATCTTCCTTGAAGTACTCGACCGAGGTGGGGTCGATAGGTGCCTCACCGCCCTTGGGGGAGGCGTAAGTGAGGTCGACCTTGGAGTTCAGAACGTGCCATGGGTGGGCGAGCTCAGGCTTCACGTTACCAATTAATATCAACGGAAGGTCGCGAAGATATAAGCATATTCAACTTACTAGATACCAGCCGATCTGCTTGCCCGACTTGGGGACCTTATCGACGGACGTGAGAATGACGAGAACGTTGGGCCTGGCCATTGTGATTTGATGCGAGAATATTGAGTATAGAATGAGGTAGGGAACAGTGGTAAGTGAAGATCAAGTGCTGAGGTATGCGTAGGATTCATCTCAACCAAGTGAAGCTGGAGATTGTCGGTGGTATTTATTCTATCCATTGCTACTCATCATCCTGCGCCGCCCTTGTAGAGCCATGTGCCGTGGCTTGGGCAGCGCATCTGCTCACGTCATGCCGCGATTCATGATTTGAAGCTCCCTCCAATCGCAGTGTGTCTTCTGGGCTTCGAGAAAGCAGCCGAAACCCGGAGTTGGTCCCGTATCAGGACGGAGCCTGTATTGGTAATCGAGAACAGGAGTCCGAACGCGGATATAGCGGCATCTCTCGAGATGTCACCGGACTCGCCAAATTAATGTCCAAGAGCATCACGGAGTTTACCGGATATCATAGAAACATCATAGTAGCTGACCAATGTCTTCAGCTCGCCTGAATTCATCAAGTGTCCCATGTCGGGAGATTTCTTAGACCTTGACTGACTGAGACGACCGGGGGTCGAAGCACTTAGAAGTAAGTGAGGGGAAGGGAAATTCATTGGATGCCCCGGCGGGGAAGGTTCAACTGCCGAAGCTCCTGCTTTAGGGCTGATAAACACAGTTTTACTGCCCAATCAAAAGCCAGATCGCTGCACCTCCACAACCCAACCCCTTCATTGGTTCAGCTGGCTTATGCTATTAACTATCTTAATAATCGTCAATTTAGCCTTGCGCTAACCCACCAAACTCCACCCTTCCTCGACCCATCCCGCCCGCGAAGTTTCTCGTCGCGGCCTGCGCCTACTCTCCCCAATTCCAATGCGCTTCTCTCAACTCTCATAATGGCGCAGGCTCGAGGCCACCGGATCGAGCCTGGTGGGGTTCCTTGGGGATGCCAAAACACGGCCAAGGAGGAGCTAGAAAGCCTCAACGATTACGCAAGCTCCCTCTGCTTTTAGATACTTATCCCAGCCTTTCTCGGGTTCGGTTCCGCAGTACCAGGAATGCTATTCCTTTAAGAATATAGCTAGATTAGGCAAGTAGCCATGGCTCTATTAATTGGCCCGTATGTTCTAATTAAGCTTTAGCATTGCCAGTTGTGTTTGCTGATGGCCCGGAGAAACATCGGGTATTTAGCAGTCGGGGATTCCCCCCGATAGCAGAACTTGGGCGCTAAGTAGAGGTGAATGCCCAAGCAGTGCTGTCATTCGGCATTTCACCTGCTCTGAGCGAAAACGGGGGCGGTCGGTCGGACTGATGAACCAAAGCGACAAATTGTGGAGACGCTTGACTCCATATTTGTAATGTAATCAGGTCACTCGACAAGTTGATGACGTGATGTTTTTGGGGCTCTGAAGACAAATTGCGGGTCTCGGCCTGCATTAGTTAGTTAGTGTACAGATGTCGCTTTCAAAAGTCGTCGGCAACGCTAATAAACGCCACATCATTTAACCCCTGTAACTACTTTCCGATACGTGATACTCAGGTTGACTAGCAGGTACGCTCCCTAAATTCTTTATAACCTTAGGGGTCATCAGGGAAGGTTATTTTTAATTAGCGACTAGATCCTACTATGCTCTGATGGCGTTTAGTGGGTTCACGTGTGTTCTAAGTACCCCTTTGTATTTATCCCTAGTGTGGCGTGGTCATTGCTTTTTCTTGACCGAAAACTTTTGAAAGCTTCCTCCGTAGGTTGTGATGATCTCTTTTGAGGGAAGTACCTAGGTTGGCAGTCATTAGTTCCATCCTTAACTCCGGGCCAAACGTAAGCTTCCCGCCTCGCCAGTCTGTCAGAGGGACCCAGGGGTTGGCGGCGTATTTGATCGAATGTGAGATGCTGCGCCTCGAGCCACCGCTCGACTTCCCCGCTGCGGAAGTCGTGGGCTTTGGCACGTCGGCACATGAGCCGCAGACATGCCTCATCCATGTATGTACGACCGAGGTTCCCTCGCCCGGCACATGCCGTAGCAGAATATCCTTGGAGGCGTGTGGAAAGAGCCTGAGAGCGGGCAGGAACAGGCCTAAACACGCCAGCTTGGCAAACGACGGGCCGATGCCATCCAGAAAGTTCCTTTATTAGTTGGAGATATTTGTAATTATGGATCGTTTCGCATTACTCGTGAAACAAGTGGACGTTGAAAAGGCATAAATACGCTCCGAGGCCAAGGAGTTCAACGCTTTTATTAATTTCAGCCCATCAACCATTTCACTCGCAATCAACAATCTACTCCTTCACCATGCTCTTCCCACAGATTCTCACCTTGGCTTTCGTCACAGCTATTTTTCCTGTGGCCATCGCGCTGCAGCTCCCAGACTACCGGGCCTTGAAAACGTCACTCAATTCGACCGTACTCGAGGTCACCTTCCATAACCCAGACGCTCCTGTCGTCAACCTTTGGAGTCAGGACACCCAAGACGAGCTCACGGACCTTGTCGAGAGACTTCAGAGTGATAATGAAACTAAGGTCGTCATTTTCAAGAGCGATGTTCCGAGATTCTTCATCGCCCACCTTGATCTGGAGATACTTGCCGGACCTAATAGTACGTAATAAGGAAGGCTTTTCGACTTGGCCGCATCTTTCATCCCATGTACGTAAAATAACAGCCTTATAGCCAATTTTATCTACACATTCGCAACCCTTCTTTATAATATCACAACCCTTCGACAAGTTACGATTGGTGCCGTAGAAGGCAGAGCACGGGGAGCAGGAAGCGAACTACTGTCGGCTCTGGATATGCGCTTTGCAACCAGGACTGACACTCTTATTGCGCAGCCAGAACTTGGGGTGGGCCTAATCCCAGGTGGCGGCGGTAGCCAATTTCTTACCAATCTGATCGGCCGCGGGCGCGCCATGGAGTATATTCTAGCCGCCAAGGACATTACTGCGTCAGAGGCTGAAAAGATTGGTTGGGTTAACAAGGCGTTCGAGACTTCGGCGGATATGTACGCCTACGTTGACCAGCTGACTTCTCGGCTCCGACTGTTCCCCTTGACGGCTTTACACGAAGCGAAGAAATCCATCAACCGCATTTCAGCCCCGACCTTTGAGGACATTTATGCGGAGGCGGTCGCGTTCTCTAAGCAGGTAGCTGATCCCCTTACACAACAGGCGATGCAGAGATCAGCCGCTGTGTTTGGCAACATGTCGCTATTGGAGGCGGAGTTGAATCTGTCCGACTGGGCGCCTGCATTTTACCAGTAATGCCGGACACACAACCAGTGGAGGAGCAAAGGTTCGACTGAGAGAAATCCACGGTTGAATTCAGAATATAATGTCAAAACCCCTCCTTTGGGCCACCCAAAAAAAACCATAACCCTAACCCTACCCTATCTTCAACCCTACTTTTCAACCCTTCGCGCTGCAGCTACATATAGTCTTTTACTGTACTCGATAATTCAGGGGCACTAGATTTATCTATATATATATATTTTTTTTTTATCGTCAGCTTTAACATGGGCCCTTTGAATAGCCTCAGTATCGTCAAGTTTCGAATTTCATATCGAAATATGGAGGTTAGGGTTCCCGCGTGAGTTCGGAGGACAAAGGTTGTTCGAAACAGAACAAAAGTGAGATATATGATAGAGCAAGAGAAACGCAACTCAACTAAGTTCCTCGTGAGTAGTTTTAGATGCTTCTATACCCTGTATTAATCAAAGGTTCTTTACTTTATATGTTGGCTGCTGCACTTATAAATTATTCCGGCCAATCTATTAGGTGACAGCTGGGTGCCAAGCTTCCCTGAAGCTGATAGTGGCACACTACATATTGCTGTTGTCGTCAATAGCTCAGGAAGGAGCTTGGTAACCAGAGATGTCAGCTTGATAGGAACTTTAGAAGTCAAGCATGCCAACAAATTTACTAGGAATCGAGGATGATTCCGTTCTTGGAGAATGAATTCGTGTTCAGCGACTGGGTTTCATCCGGGTTGTCCATTGCCATAGCTTTCGCCAAGGGTCTCACGATGTGGCAACGAGCAAACTTGCAGGACGCCCGATTAGATATATCGGTTACAGAACAGGGAGGCACTGTCGCGCAAGATCTAGAAAACATTTGCCGATCGCTTTTCAGCGGGCTGCGTGTCGTGAGGCTAAGGATTCAGACCAAAATTTTATCACGCCTCCCCTTCGCGTATCACGAACACAGCGGCAACGTGGTCAAAGACTCCGCCTTTGGACCAATTCTCGATTTCTCTTGCCTCGGCCTTCTGCAGCTTGAAGGCGCTGGAAATTCTAGAAGTCGACATAGTGGAATGCAGATGGAGTACAGGTACTAAATTGGAGTGGTGTCGAGCACTTTAAAGTCGCGTAAACGACAAAACGACTAAAGGGCGGTGTATTCGAGTAGTGGGTGTGGAATGCCCGGCGACATGAGATCCCGAATAGTTGACCTGTTTCCTACAAGCTTGCAATAGGTATTGTTTACAGGGTTTCATAGATGCCGCTTTGCTCAAGGGGCTGGATGTTGGAACTAGACGATTTGTGGACGTTTTTGTGAGATAATTATAATGTAGGTTACAAGACGAGCTTTCACTACCTACTCCAACAGGCATACCTGTAATTTGGTCTGGTGACGATCAGCTCATCAGTCTTCAGTGCTGTGGAAGGAAGGATTGTTGACCAAATGCCGTGATGAGATGTGGATTATAAAATTAAAAGGCCATTGCTTTGAGAGGCTGTTCTTGAGAAGCCAGTCGTGGGATACCGAAACTGCTGGTGCATCCTGGGGCTAAGCCAGAGCAAAGCGCGAGACGCGCGTCCTATACGTGCTCCGACTTTGACAATGTCAAGAATTGGCGGCAGTCGAGAAGTTAGATAATGGTTTCAGCCGATTCGGAAAACAGATCTCAATCTCTTCTTGTATCAGAGAATTAATCGGAACAAAAGGACTACCGATGAGGGCAAATTCATTTTACATGGCCAGCAACCGTTCTCTTCTTGCACCAGGCGGGGAGCCTGGGGTTTTCTTAAGCTCTACCTGATAACAATTCTCCACCGATTCTGAGCTGCATGTCCTAACTCTTCCAGCCAATCTCCAGTACGTCCTTGACAGAGTTTGTCTTAATATTGGGAAATAAATGGCTAACAGCCTGCTCTTGCTTATAGTTCATGAGGCCCTGGTCAAAGAAAAGCCCGAAAGCGGCACACATGCTGTGAAAAGCTTCTCTGGGGAAAACTGCATAAACTGGCACCTGGCCTGGAAGCTCAGTGACTTTACCAGATTTCAGCATGTCAAGTGAATCATGGACAATGTCGAATTTCTCCCCTACAGCAGTTCGTTAACGCTCATGAATTAAGCAGTTAACTATGAGATAATAATTTGCAAAATGTAGAGATTTATGCGTTGGCGTATCAACTCACCAAGAACTTCAGCAGTGGCAACGAATTCGTTCCAAGTAACCTTATCTCCAATCACATATGACACTTTCTCCCACTTATCAAGGGTCAGAAGTGCTGCTGTGAACTTCGCAACATCACCAGAATACGTGAATACAACTGGAGTATCACCCGGGCCTGGAATGGCAGCCTTCCTGGCTAGCATATCAACGACCAGGGCCGAAGGGCTTAGATAAGACTTTATCTTGCGCATGCCCCAGTAATCGAGGAAAAATCCATTGCAGACAATGGTCCATTCGAGCTGCGTTTTCTCGGGCGCTTCTTCGGCTGCGATTTTTGGTGCAGCTAAGGGGAAGGACCAGTGTCTGAAAGTTGCCATCAGCTTTAGTATATGCTATACTCGAGCACAGCTGGATATTATGGATACATACTCAGGCCATACTTAGCACCGAAGCCGCTTGGGATGAATCTTCGGGTAATTTTGGACTTCTCGGCAGCCCGGATTAAATTGTTCTCGTATTCGAGAGGCGTCGAGACGCCTAGCGCCGAAAGCACCGTTTGGACATTTTCGTCTTGAAACAGCGTAACAAGAGATTCGACGTCGGAGTAATCGATGGCTATGATGCGTGCCAGTGGCCGAGAGATACGGCATCAAGTTGTCTAAGATTGGGAAGCAATTCAAGCATTGAGCCAGCGTTGCCATTGTTAACGAAAAAGTGATAGAGAACACAAAGATTGAAAGATTGAAGGGGAAGGAAAGGGGGAGGGCAGCGCAACCTCGGACTTTCCTCTTTTTCCGTTTCAAAGACTAGTTTTTCCCAATGTCTACCTCCATGTTGAGCAAGATTACCACGTCGATCCAGGGCTTAGAAAGCCTCGTCGACGGTTTCAATGCGGATCAACACACAGAGGATGAAATGACCGAACTCAAGAGACTCGGAGAGAGACTTCAGGAGATGGGATCCTCACTTGTTAAAAAGACAGTGAAGGATGATAATCTCAAAGCTTGTGAAGCCTGCTCAATGCAAAGATTAGAGGTGGAACGTCAGACTACGGACGTGATTTCTAGCGGACGAGTCAGGGTACCATCTCTATTCGTGCGAACAATCGGCACAATCTTTAATGGCCCAGGTGTCACAACCACCCCAACCAACCAAAGAAGGTGCGAAAGAATTCGTGGCTTGAGGCCAGACGCGATAATCTGCTGGGCACTTTCGCTTAGGCCCTATGCCTGGAGTGGAAACAAAATGCGGAACGATGTCTTTAACTACCTTGTTGAATCTATTGACACAAAATCGACAAGGGCATGGCCGCACATGGTTCACCGGCTCCTAGAATACGATGGAGAAATTTAGTATAATCAGCATTGTCGCGAGGTTGGGATAATGACTGCGCGTGCGACCTACGAAAAAGCAAGGAGCATAAGGCATTGCTGTCAATTGGCTGGGCCGAGACGAATGAGCGTCGAGAGGAAGTACGACGGAGAGTACTGTCAAATCCATATCGACCTGAACAAATCCGGAGCCGGAATCAAGATTTTCTCCAAGAGTGGGAGAGATTCAACCAGCGACTGCATGGGAATTCATCGGGCACTGCGGGGCAGCCTTGAGCTTGACACAGCAGGCTGCAAGATCAAGAAGCGGTGCATCCTGGAGGGCGAGCTGCTGGTATGGAACGACAACGGGAGAATCGAGCCTTTCCACAAAATCCGCAGACATGTAAAACGATCGGGACGGTTTCTTGAAGCTGCTCGAGATTCGCCCGTCGAATCGGGCGAGCATCTTATGATCATATTCTACGATATTCTATTATTAGATGATATTATATATAGCTTAGAGACTTATAATAAATAGCAATAATTACTTTAATCTCTGGTCTGTTATATTTCGGGTTGGACTGATATTGGGTCTTGTAAAGTAATTAAATTCTTATTTTTTAATATAGTAGAATAGCTTAGTAAGATATTTATTTAAGCTATTATATAATAGTAAGAAGAATTTATACTTAAAGATTATAATAATCTTTACTTCTTATTTAATAAAAGTAAGCTATTTATTAAGTTTAAGAAAGATTATATTCTAGGCCTTAATAATATTATAAATTTTATTATTATTAGGGGATATTATAATATAAAAGATAAATATAAGCTTAATATTAATAGCTTATAATAAATATTATTCTATATTAGGTATATTAAAAATAAGAATAAGATCTACTATTTTAATATTAAGCTGAGATTTTATATAATATATATGATAAGCTTGCATGATAAATAAGTATGTGTAATACTTATATTGTATAGCTAAAAAGGTAAACTTAGAATTCTCTAAAATAGGCTATATAGTTTTTAAAAATCCAAAAAAAGAGTTTTCAAGTATTTAACTAAGAATGAAACTATATAGCTATTTATTTAGATTTTTAAAAAAAATCCTTTATATAGTAATTACTAATTATACAGTGTGAATAAGATTTTTATTAATAAGTATATAAGTAAATTCTCTAAAAATATAAAAAAAACTTTTATTAAATATTTATCCTTTAATAAAGCTAACTTTCAAGTTTAAGCTCTTTTACTCTCATTTTGAATTATAGAGAATTTTATAAAAAAGTTATCTTTTAAGGTGTAAATACTAAGAAATTGCAAAATGTCACGCAACCTTATTTGTTACGCAAGCTTATTATATACGTTAATTAATATAATTAATAGATATAATATCTTAAAAGAAAATATTATATACCTTAACTACTATAAATACTTTATATAAGTACTATTTACTAAGTTTATACCTAAGTTTAATATCCTTTTAAAACCCGCATGGAGGCTGCAGCTAGTAGAGCTATTTAAATATCCGTTTATAGTAGAGGTAGTTAGTGCTGGCTTTAACAGGCCTGCGAATGTTGGGTACTTTACTCTGCGATTTCCACGAGTATTGAAAGTTTATGAGGATCGCTCGTTTAGAGTAGAGATACCGGATGACGGAGAATAGGAAGAGGAAAGTTGGCTTGGGAGACTGCGAGTCTACAAGCACCTAGTTGACAGATAGAGGACTAGCTCTCCCAGCGACGATTCAGTTTCTGTCGCCGATAGTTGTGCAGGCAGGCAAAGGAACCGGCAACAGGAGAAGTTGGAGACAGTTGTTGACTCCCAGTGCCTTGATAATATTTCCCTGGGTTCGTCATAGCGGAAGATAACTCCAGAGGTTGCCTTGTATGGTAATTCAGCCGTCAAACGAGCAAAGTGGGAGTAAACAGGCACAACACTTCCAGAAGCTTGGCATTTTGTTGATGGTCCAATGACCAAGCACTCACGGCGTCTTGAGGCAGTGTCCTAGTTCCTGTTCGTTGGCTAGGATCTTTTGTCGGACGAGTTTGTTTCGAAGCCGAATGGCGAAGCCTGTGGCTGTGTGGTGGATATCCGGGATATCGATAAGTATCAGACCTAACATTTTGTAGGTAGCCTCACGCAGGGCGTAGTTGGTGACAGATTTCGCCCATTCCTGGTGCTCTTCTGGAGCTCGGATGAGGATGCGGATGTCTTCTGTGGGTCGGGTTTGGGTTATATGGCACCCATGGCCCGTGCGTAAGCGCATGGGTAGGCTTTAAGAGTGTTACCGAGTGGTACCGACGAGAGCGACGGTGGGAATGCGACAGTTGTAGAATTAAATGGGTGTCAAGAGTTCAACGATAGTCTCTCTTGAAGAAAAGATAAGCAATAGGGGTTTGTATTGCTGGATCTTGGAATAATAAGATGGCTCCGTTATTGATCCAGCCAGTTGTCAGCAAGTGCCGCTGATCACTTGCTGACCGCTGAATGTCGAGTGTCCAGCTAAATTGCTTTACTCTAGCAACTCCTGATCTGATGCCTTTTTCTCAAATTGCCAGTTTTCTGCGTGCAGGTCTCGAGGGTCTCAACGTGTCCTGCGCGCTATGCCAAAGTGCTGCTGACGGCATTCTCTTTTGAGAATCTCCTATGCATGTCCTTCCAAGGCCGTTCTTATCCTCCATGCGAATGAGCAGGCCGACTTGTCGGCTGTAATGGCTGTTCTTATGCTTGTGAAAGAGCTGGGGAAACAAAGATCAGGAAGACAGAATGAGAAACTTCGAGCGTGCAGGGGAAGTGACCAGGTTGGAAGGACACAAGGCCGCCTTTGATGAGAAGGTACTGCTGCCCACGTTTTGGCGCTGTCGATGAATGGCAAAGTCCGTTTCTGCTCCCCTGCTCCAGCGATCCGTGTCGCGCGGGACGTAACGGCCGCCGATTTTGCAGGTACCGGTATTGGAAGCAAGTATTTCAACTTCAAGTTTCTGCCGTCAAGACATGAATCATGTAACTGGCGCTGCTGTTTAAACTTGATGTTCCAGAGTCAGTGACTCCCCTCGAACGGCAGCCAATAATACGGAACAGTGGCGGGGGGGGGGGGCATAAGGTGGGCGTACTACCGGTACGTTGCGAAAACGCCTCCTCGGCACTCGACCACGGAAGTTCCCCGTGTGTCGACCGAATCGCTACAAGGAGTCTACGCAGGGGTTGCAGAAATTAAGATCAGCCTCAACTGTCAATTCAACTTAATCAGGTCTCGGTAGTATCCAAGATCGCCTGTCGGGAAAACCTTCCCACCCCCGGTTCGACCCTTCATATGACCAGGGTCAGGCATCTATCGAATCGAATGTAACCCTGGTAGATTCGAATCGAATCGAATGCCAAGACTCGATCGAATTCGATTCGAATTCGATCGAACAGATGACTAATCTGGTGCACGTAGACAACATCACAGGACATCGTGACTTCGCAAGGGACGTCTCAGGAGGCAGTGAAATTCATAAATTGCAGGTCTCGGCCGATTAAATTTCACTTGTCTACTTCGCCGACGCAAGTGCGTCAAGCTATTGGTTATGACTGAGACTAAGCAGCGGCAGTGCAGGCGTGTGTATCCCGGCATTACTCCATGATCAAATGCATTGAGCCTGTTGGAGATCACAAGTGTGAGGCGACCAAGTCGGTGGCAAGGTGTGGAAGAAGGAGGAACATTCTACAAGAGATCGTGCCTGTACATAAACAGTGGTTCCCCTACTGCACATTTAGTATGAATCAAGCATTTAATATCTTCTCATTTCAACAGAGCCATCGCGAGCATCTCCCTCTTCACCCGGTTTCTCAACGGCGCCAACATCCTTCCTGCACTACTAAAGGCCCTCTCCCTCTCTGAAGACGACGATGGGATATTGAGCATATCAACAGCCAAGAGAGACAGCCGCGGGTAGCGATAGGCGTTGATTTTCCACTAGCCAATTGGACAGGAACGGGAGACCAAACGGGTATCGCATATCGTGTGCGTGAAATTCGCGAGGTCGCCAGTGTCGTGGAACTGATGAACTCGTATGATGATCCAGTCAGGTCCCTCTATTCGTCTCCTTCTTTCGGTCCATTCTGGTGCCGTCGAAGAATCGACTGTTGGACTCTTTATGGTCTGATGCACGTGAGGTGGAATAGTGGGGACTGAAGTTGACGGTCGGCGTGGAAGCACTGCGGGGTGCCTGCGGAGTCGCTGGTACAGCACTTCACTGGTAATTGACGCTTGGTTTACTTGCTGGTCAAAGAGGGTAGTCGGACAAATGGACGACGAATTACAGGAGACCTACCCCAAATTGACCAGTGAGTAAAATATTTTGTGATATCCCCGTTTTCAACCGCCAGATGGAAGGCAAGGGTAGTATCAGCATAGCGCAGTCGCTGATGACTTTCAATACAGCGTTCGCAGTCCAGATGTAGAGATTTCGACAGGTTCGTCGAAATGGCCAAGGAAACTGCCTTCTTCGAAAGGATATGCCCTCGTCACTAGGCGAAACTTCCCTTCGCACAGCACTATCGTGCTCTTTTCCCTTTGTCCCTGCTTTCTTTAGTTCGCCTTGTTCCGGCCACGCGGAGGATGTGGCAGCATCCCTCGCCTACCCGAGCCGCTGTCTGACTGCTCGCTGTAGACCGCACCAGAGGCCTCTTACGAGGAACTGCTAACACAGCGGCGTCACTGCCGCGCCTGCACACCCCGCTAACGGGCACCAGGCTCTAACGTGAGCGTCTCCGAGCCGATGTCATGATAGATGGTGTTTTATTTATTTTTCGCGGAGGGAATGACGTTATGGAGGTGCTAATCTCGTGTGACGAGCGAGGCCCCACTGACTCCTGTATTGTACCCAAATCATTAGATTTCCACCAGCCTAGCACGTCCTGTGCCTCTTCTAGGGGACCTGAGCGACCGTATCGCTGGACAGAAAGTGTACATACATACATACATAATGTCAGACGGACCGATAGGAAAAGTCAGCTCTGCCTAAGATTTAATCCGTACCGGGGTTTTCCTTCGAACCTAGATAGAGACTTTCAACCTAGATGACCCTGATGACCCTCAACAACCTAGATGATCCTCAACAACCTAGATCATCGGCTAGGGTCGGAATCACTAGGTCAGGGATATCTGGCCTCTAGATCAAGGATATCTGGCCTCATCAAAGGCATCTGGATCAGTCAGATCCCTAGGTATAAATAGCTAGCTTTCTCCCTTCCTAGACCAAAAGACAAGATCATCCATCGTCCCAAGCTGTCTCAACCAATCCAACTTGTCTGATACATAAGCAGCAATAGCTCAACTGTCCCCTGTAATGTATGAGTCGTATTGTGTTTGCTGCTGTTTTGGGGAACGACGTCCTCGCGCTGACAGACTTTCTTACGCTGGGTTCAAGCCTTCAAGGGCCCGCTGGGGAACCTTGGCTCCCTCTTTGGTGGGCGTCGGCTTTAGCACCCGAGCCCGCTGTTACCTATCAGTCGCATATCTCCTCTGGGGCTAGATAAATCCAAGTGTCAACTCAGTAGCTTGATATTATCCCATACTACTAATTTAGCATAGAGCCGTCTTTTACTTTAATATAGTGTGATGGTCGGGTCTAACCTAAGGGTATAGGGTAGGTCCGAGGCGTGTGGTGTATAATCGAGTGGATCAGGACGTTGTAGTGAGTAATGTAGGTTACGGTCTGGTAATAGTAGAATGGTAGATTTAATATAACTAAGTATATTAATAGCTGGTAAGGCTATCTATCTATAAAAGTGCTAAATAAGTATTTATATACTAGTAATATTTATGCAGGCTTATTGAGTAAGGGTAAGTCTGGTCTTATAGCTTATCTGGGGGGAGTAAGTTAGATGCTCTGGCTTACTTATATAGGGTAAGTTTAGAATTTATATTAGGTGAAAAAGTAGGTATATTATAGTTTTACTAGTTATAATTACTTAATTTTAACTTAGGCTGTAATATAATATCTCTTCTTCTATTAATTATATTTTATAGCTATATTTAAGATTATTTCTTATATATATATTAATATATTATTAACTTATTTTTTTAATTATTTTAATATATTAATAAAATATCTAATTAAATCTTAAAGTATTTTTTAAAATTCTATAATATTCTTAAAATTATAATAAGTAAATTAATTATAGCTACTTTTATAGAAGGCTTTAAGATATTAATTTCTACTATAAACTTATTAGTTCTTATTATTATTATTAAGAAATTTAACTTTAAAGTAATATTTTATTCTTATTATATTATCTATAGGTATATATATAAGATACTAAATAATAATTCTAAGAAATATAGTTTTTATATTAATAAGAGTTATTCTTATAATAAAATTAATATTTCTTTTTATTTATATAAGTTTTTAATTAAATTTAGTTATATTGTTTTTTTTATTAAAATAATAATAGTAACTTAAGTTATCTTTAAGATAAAGTATCTTAATAATATAAAGTTAGAGTTAGAGGAGGAGTTTCTTAAGAAGTAAGCTACTCTTTAAGCTACTTAGGCTAAGTTTAACTAATTTCTAAACTTTCTAGAATATACTTACTATTAATATCAGTTTTTAATTATAACAGTTAGGTCTAATTCAAAAGTATAGAATAGGTCTAAGGCATATAATATATAATTAAGTAGATTAAAATATTATAATAAGTAATATAAGTTACAGTCTAGTAATAGTAGAATAGTAGATTTAATATAATTAAGTATATTAATAGCTAAGAAGCTTAAAGCTCTTATTTAAGAAATCTAAGATCCTATTTATATATATCTAGTCTATAAGTCAATTAGAGATATAAATGTTATAATTAATAGTAATCGGGCCTGAATTAGTAGTAATTGTATAAGGTAGAGTTCTAATTATATTAATATAAAGTAATGTAAAAAAGTAGGTATAGTTAGAATTTTACTAATTATAACTACTTAATCTTAATTTAGGTTGTAATATAATATCTTCTCTTTTATTAATCTTATTCTTAAGTTATATAAGTAAACTTAGTTATTTATCTTAAGATTAATTTGTAAATTTTCTATTTCTTCTTTTTTTATATTTTCTAGTTATAATACTAATAAATATTTAGTTATATAACTAAATTTAAAAAACCCACTACTAAATATATTACTTAAAATTATTATTTTTTATAGATTTTTATAGAGTTTATTAGTACTTTTAATTATATTATATTCTTATTATAAAAAAGAGATTTTTAATATAAGATTTCTCTATAATCTTTAATTAATATTAATTCTATATAAAAGCTAGTAAGTCTTATAATAGATATAACTTATTTATAGTTATTAGTAAGTACTTTTCTTAAATAATATAATTTTGATATTACTTAAATTAATATTCTTTTTAACTTAGAAAATTGCTATTAAAAAGAAGTACTTAAAGTAT
This sequence comes from Ilyonectria robusta, assembly GCF_021365365.1. Classification (NCBI taxonomy): domain Eukaryota; kingdom Fungi; phylum Ascomycota; class Sordariomycetes; order Hypocreales; family Nectriaceae; genus Ilyonectria; species Ilyonectria robusta. The sequence goes on from NW_025764516.1 coordinate 70,986, forward strand.
AAGAAAGAGAAGGCTAAGAAGAAGCTATTATAGCTTTAAGAGAAAATAAATAAAGTTTATTTAGAGATAAATATACAATTTATATATATCTCTTAATTGTATTATTAGAAGTATTAGGTAATTATAAAGAATCTTAATATAATTTATTAAAGTCTAGAGTCTATAAATACTTTAAAATAAGTAAAATAAGATAAAGTTACTACTAAGAAGTTATCTTATATTAATAGAACTTTTCAAGAGTATTTTATAGAAATAGTTAATGCTAGTTGGAATTTCTTAAATTTAAGCAATTATTTTTTACTTGCTTCTAGTATTACTAGTAAAAGTTTTTTAAAAGGTATTGTATATAGGTAATATTTTTTGCTGGTTTCTACTAGTTGTTACTTTTTAAGTAGTTTTTCTACTTAATAAGATACTTAATTTAGTTATTAATTCTTTATTTATTAAGAATCTTTTTAATTTTATATTTTTTAAATCTTTAACTTTTATTTTATATTTATTGCTAAATTTAGCTATAATATTCCCTTTTATACTTTTAAGAAGTAAGATATAGAAGATAGAATAAAGTCTGACTTTTAGTAATAAGTTTAAATAGTAGTTATTTTTTGAGATTTTTTTGAGATTTTTATAGAGGCTAATATATTTATAGTTTAGTTTTTTATTTTATTATTTTATTTTAATATTTTTTATTATAAGAAGAATTATATCTTTCTTCTAGAAGAATAATCTTTTTATTTTTTTTAGTTATAGTATTTTTTTATCTAGTTTCTAATAAATTCAAGTTTAATCTTTATTTCTTTATATAGATTTTTTAATTTTTCTATTATAAAAATAGCTTTAGAAATAATTAATTTATCTTAGCTTATTTAGTAGGTATTAGAGGTAAATTTAAAGTTAGTATATATTAGAGTAATCTTTATGCTTTTGTATATTAATATATTATAGCTTAGCTATATAATTAGAAGCTTCTTAACCTAGTTATTCTATTTGTAATTAATATAATACTAAAGATATTATTCTAGCATTTAATTTATTTATTCTATTTATCTATTAATTTATACTTAAAATGCTATAATAAGTTGGTAATTTAATTTTATATAGTCTATTAGACTTTGCTAAAACTTAAAAGTAAATAGTTATTCTTAATTAAAGAAAATTCTATTAGAAGTTTATAAATACTAATAATATTTTATAAGAAGATATAAGTAAATTACTCTATATTTATTAATTTCTAGTAGGATATAAAATAGGAAAATTTTATAAGTTTATTTATAATAATAAAAATGCTATTATATATAACTCTAGTTATAAATCTTCTAATAGGTAATTTTATAATAAAATTTATAGTAATAAATTCTAAGATTATTAGTAATTAGTAGAAGTTGTAATTCTCTATATAATTTATAGTATTAAGCCTTGGTTTTTTTCATATAATAGGTATTACTTAGTAATTTCTCTTATTACTCTCTTTATCTTAGAAATTAGTATATTATTCTAACTTATTAAGGTTTTATTAACTTTTTAATATCTATATAATAGAAGTTTATATATTTCTATATAAGTTAGTATTATAATTTCTAGAAACTTATAACTTATTTATTTTTTTATTTAAAAATAGCTTATTATTATATTATTATATTTTATTATAAAGTTTATTAATATTTATAATAATATAGGTATTTTGTAGGTTTTTCTTTTATTTTCTTAAGTATTTAGGTAATTATTAATTATATATTAAAGTATATTCTAAAGGCTATATATATTATATATTTTAGCAATAAGCTAGTATAGTATATTAATATTTTTATTATAAAATTCTTCTTTATATAATTCTTATACTCTCTAGTACTAGTAATAATAGAAAATA